>NC_045682.1:7580300-7700300 GCF_003331165.1 Xiphophorus hellerii
AATAAACAGACGTGGAACGTTAAATAAAATGTGCTTTATTATTTCAGTGAGTGTCAGGTTTAAATACAAAGCAGCTTGTTGTGTTCTTTGCACATGGATTGTTGGTGGTTTTCACATTTTCTGCCACCTGGAATCGTAAACTGAAGGATGTAAAGTTATCACCTCTTATGACCTTGGGGCAATTCAATCCATTATGAAGGGCAGAGGCATCAGATCCCTCACCTCCTGGTACTGAACCTTTGTTTAGTTAAACGCAGTCTCTTGGTTGTGTATATTTGGTCTTGTATTTTGGATTTGCTGCTTTTTGTTGCTGTGTCGCCCCAGTAACTCTTGGAAAAGACGATTTTAACCTCAGTTAAGTTATTCTCCTGGTTAAATAAAAACATGCATACACACCTCTATCAGTCACAGAAACCAAATGATGTGCGACCTCTTAGATCATGAGCGATAAACTTTTTACAGCATCTATAAGAAGCATAAGTTCCACCAGAGGAGTTAGATAATGTGAGAACAGCAGCTGCAGTGTTAGCGCTACGTTTTGTTTCTTACTCTGGTTGAGAGGCGTTTGATAAAGCTGACCCTCAGGTCCTTACTGACCAGTCCATAGATGATGGGGTTGAGTATCGGGGGAACGATAAAGACAAGAACGCTGAAGAACTTTTTCATGTTTTGGGAAAGAGAGGGGAACCTCTGAATTAAAATCACAATCAGTGACGAGGTCTGATAGAGAACGTAAACAACAATGTGTGGAGCACAGGTCTGAAAAGCCTTGCTGCGGCTGCTGCGGTTTGTTCTGCCTTGTTTTAGGGAAACAGTCAGGATCCTGATGTAGGAATAGGCGATGATGATGAAGGTCCCTGTGCTTAAAGTCCAGGTCATCGCTAGACCTGAAAAGAAATAAAGACAAGCGGTTATATATCATAAATATTAAAAGAATATTCTAAAGTATCACTTGTGGCCAGATTTTTGTTTGGGTCCCAAGAGGAAATACATTTACTGTTTGATAAACAGAGTAGTAAATGTTTTTATTGATGTGATCATATGTGACCAGTTTTGTGTTTCAACACAAAATATGTTTATTCATGTAAAGAGGTAAAATAGGCAGGCTGCTTCTAAAGATAAATTACAAACATTATTATCTGGATTGAATTGTATGTGTTAGAATTGTAAATAACATCTTTATCATTTATACCATATATATGCTCATCATTGTCTAAAAAGACGGTGGCATTCTTCCTGTTTCTCTGGAACTTGAGTTCTGTGACAAATGCCTGCAGGAAGCTGATAAGTGTGCAAAACTGGAAGCAGATCCCAACCAAAACCGAGAGCTGGCCTGATAGGAAAAACACCCAAAGGCCAAAGGTCAACACTTGTAACCCAGAGACACGGGAACTGTGCTTGAGACCTCACACGCACAAAGACAGGAGATTCCATTGTATTGAAAAGATTCATGAGTTTGTGTTTTTGTTTGCCCTCCTGTTCCAGCAGCTGCTAACTTGTGTAACTGGAGCAGCAAGAGAGGAATCTCAGAGACTGGAGACTGTAATAATGAGTACAAATTTAAATGACTCGTCTCTCTTTTCTTTGTGTCTGTGTGAAAGTGTTTAGGTTGATTTGAACCTGACAGCATGTTTCTGTGTATTCGAAACCATAAGAAATAAACAAAATAAAATTAATGTAAAAGTTTTTAAAACAGATTCAAATGTTCACCAAACCGTTGGCGCTGCTTTGCACTAAACTTTTGTTGAAAAGGTTTTGTTGGCTCAAGTAAAAATTTATTTGACAATTGTCAGACAGGAAAGTTAGTTGTGAGAGAGAGGAAGACATGAAGGTCACGTCAAGGACGAAGGCCTCCATACAGGGGGAGCGCTTTGCCCCTGCGCCATCCGCACGCCTCTGGTTTGCACTTATAAGGTTTGTATTTCACCTTGTAAGTGAAATACACTTAAACCTTAAAAGTGAAGCACTGACCGTAGATGTTGCTGGCAGGCGTGGGAATGCAGGCCAGGTTCAGGATGCCCCGGTTGCTGCAGTAGACGTGTTGGACTAGATTTCCGCACAGCGGGACGTTCATGTGGAAAGAGAAGAGCACAGCGATGAGCAGCAGCGCAACGATCCAGGCCACAGCGCAGCAGCTGTGCAGCCGAGCCGAAGTCATGATGGAGAGATACCTGAGAGGCTCATACACTGCCACATACCTGCAGAGAGACAGAGCTGTCAGAGAACAAAATCCCTAAAGCTGAAAAACATGCTGTCTTTAAAACTTTAAACTGCATTTTGACAGGCAGTTCTTTAAAGTTCAGCATGACTTAGTGTCTAAAATTTCCTCATAGCAGTGAAGCTGTTTTATGACTCAACTGACCAACGATTACATGTGTGAAGATGCAAGAAAAAATTCTGCTGTATGTTCAAAGTCCTCTCAGACATGATAACACTAATTCAATTAACAGCATCTGTTTGATAATTTGGAAAATATTTTTTAAAAAATGTTGCGGTGCCTCAATATGATATTTGTTGTCGCTGTATGAATAAGCTGAATTGACTGAATCAAACACAATTCTCTTTAAACCTTCCCACAACCTAAGAACTGATATTAAATGCACTGGATTGATTGATATTATGACCATATTAAAAGTTTGGATTCATTTTCAAACATATTCCTGAGACCCAGAGAAAAAAAAGTTTTTGAATTTCTTTTTTTTTTTTACACTACATGGCTCTTTGGAGTGAAAAAACATCTCTACAATTGAAAAAATTTCAAAACATGTTTTTATTTATTTTTTAGAGTATGTCCTTTGGAGAGGACATCGGGACTCTCTTGTGGCAAATATGAACACATTTCGAGGCCCAGGATGTCCTCTCTAAGGACCAACAGGATTTAACACAGTGGCATGTATGGTTTCAGAGTTATGAACAAAAAACCGATGTCCTCCACAGAGGACAAAAATGTATTGCTGGGTCTCATATCCTAAAAGTAGTCAGAGCTAACAGTTCATAGTCAATACCTAAAGAGAAAACTTCCTGGAAAAAAAGGAATAGTTTTATAAACTTTTCTACTCCTTACCTGTCATAGGCCATCGCAGCTAAAACAGTCGACATTGCTGCACCATATGTGTGAGCGCAGAATGCCTGGACGATGGCTGGGATGTAGGCGATCTTCTTCAGCCCCATCAACAGATCCATCATGAGGCGAGGAAGCACCATTGTGGCCCCCAGCAGGTCACAGACCATGAGGTGACAGATCATAACAAACATGGGTCTGTGCAGGTTCTTGTCTGTCATAATAACACAGATCACCACACCGTTCCCCAGTAGCACCGCTATGTAGGCGAGCAAAGCCAACAGAAACAAGAACGGTCCGTTGCCTGGTTGAACATCAAAGCCCTCCAGTTCAAACACAATCGGCTGTTTGAGAGGAATCACCGAGGTTTGGTTCTCCATCCAAAGCAGTACAGCCCTAAAGAAGCAGAACAGATTAAACCTCAGATGATAGAAATGTTAGTAGATTTATACTCTGAGAGTGACACACTGTAACAGATCAAAACACAAATCTGTAGCTACATTTCACATAAAACCGATGACAGCGTATTACCTCCAAATCATGCAAATGACATTTAAATGGAGACAGCATCAAAGAACAAAATGTGTGATCAAAAGCATCAGCAGCTGAGATTAAATAACACCAAGTAATTACTACTGTATGTGTGATGGAGAGAGTCAGCCTCCTCTCTGCTGAGAGCGCTAACATTGCTCTGAGGTGTTGATGAAAACCTGCGTCCCTTTAAAGGATTTCCACGTGTTTTCAACACATTTCCAAACCTGGCGTTACCATAGAAACACCAACACAGATTTTCCTGTCAGGCTTGGCTTTCTTGAACCTCTGCATGTGTTTGGAAAATACCAAAAAAAACCTTTTTTTATCACTGCAACGTCACAAGTTCTACATAATGGTCAAGAGTCCGAATGATACTGATATCATCAGAACTCATCTTCATGTTTTCACTGGAAATATTTGGACACGTCAGTCAGCAAGACCACAGAACCCAGCCAAGGATTTACACAGAACATGAGGGTTATTCACTCATTTAAACCTGACAGTCGGACTGAAATAATAAACCACTTTTCAACCCCATATTGTCTTTCAGGGGCTCCAGCCAACATTTGTGACAGGACCTGCAGCAGTGTTTGCCACCTTTTACATCTTCAACCTCCAAAATCAAGACGAGGCAGCCAAGACTTTAGAGTTCATTCAATAGTAAAACCATTCCTATGATTTATTTAAAATTATTTTTTAAAACACTTTACAATGAGCAAAACACAATGGCACGGTTTTAAAGTTTTAAAGCAAGTTATGGTTAACATTTGACAAAGGTGGTGATGTTTTCTCTTTACATAATTAAAGACAGGATAAATTCTGCACGTTAAGTAAAGAAAGCTTTATATATTGTACCTGCTGTCTTCAGAGTGACAAACTGTTTATATTCTATAGAAATTTTCCCGTTTTCGATCGTGTTTTTTAGTCGCTTCATTGGGATTTACCCAGAAAGGGGCACAAAAGCCAGTCGTGGGAAGATGGTATCCAAAAAGACAGGAAAGATCATCCAAAAGAAAAAGCAGTCAGTGGATGTGCAGGTTTCCACCCTCAACAAAAACCTGATGGACGTCGAGTGGCTTTTCATACAGGTGAGATGTTGTCCTGTTTTTCTTCCCACTCTGTCTCTTGATGTGTCGTACTCTGCTGTCTGGCCTCAGCTCCCTTCCTCTCGCACATTTGAGTTTGTCTTTGTTTTTGCATCTCAGCACTTCCACACACACAACTACAATACATCCAAACATTTGCATTACGCCACTGACATTGATATTCACAATCCATTGTAGTTTATGTTTATGCACCTTAACCACTGCATAGCCTCCCGTTTCTGCTTTGACTTTGAGCCAGTCGTAACAATCCTGTACCAACACATGAAATTGCACAAATGAAACAAAGTGAGTTAGCACAGACTGGCCATTGCTAAGGATCAAATTGCGACCCAAAGTGTGAACAGTCAGAAAATATATGAGAAATGTCCCACTTGCTTCTTGGGAACATTATTTATTTTTTGTGGCCTTTTTTTCTTAATTCCATTCAAATGTTCCAGATTAACAGAATTGTGGTCGATTATTGGGTTCTTCAGTAGTTTGCATTGTGTGCCAGTTTAAATTAAAAACTATTAAGCAGAAATGAGCCACAGGTATTTTTTTTCTTCTGCTGCCTACATTTGTTAAAATGTTGAGGTGTTAGTTAACAGTGTGGCATACTGTAGTTCTTGGGTTTATTTGACGCATTTATTTTCTATAAAAATGACACAATGAAAACCAAACTAGCTTCTGTTAGAGATTTTTAGGTATTATCATTTTATTCTTACTCTAGTTCACCTTAAGTCTATAGATCTTAGTGATTTTCTGTTTAAAGTGATTTTCTGTTTAAAGTGATTTTCTGTTTAAAGTGTTCTCTTCTTTAAATGACCTGGAGGTCACTACTGTCTGTTCAACTTTACGATAAATAGATAACACTGAGTTTCTCAGACTTTAAACCCTTTTGCAAGAACACCTATTGTTTTCTTGACAGTATTGACCGAGATTTGAACCGGGCTCAGACATTTGATCAGATATCACATCTGGACCTGGGTTGTTAGATGTTTGGGTTAGAAGCTTTACGACCTCTGTTGTTTTTCCTGACTGCCCCCTTGCCTGTCCTTCTTTGACAATAAAAACAGGAGTTTTTGTGAGAACAGGTCAGAACGCTCTGTAGAACTGATCGGAGGAGAGGTTTTGATAGAGCGTTCTCCTTTTGCAAAAGCTCTACATAAAATTCATATACGTTGTCTGTGGTTCTTTCTTTTATTTAGGTTCGAAAGGAAAATACCTATCAGCTTCAGTACCACGCTTTTTGAAACATCTGCAAGTTTTATTCTTCAGTTCAAATTCAAAGTTGCATCATATAATGACCTGAGAAGAGTAGACAATAAGAAAGTCAAAGCATTTTTAATTAGGACACACAAACATAGAGCAACAGTTAAGTCTTAGTCTCATAAGAACAGCTGTTTTAAAGTTGCAGCTCGGTGTTTTAATCAACGTTGTGGGGATTCTTGGTTACTGAAAAACATTGCAGATCATTAAATGTGCTTTATTACCGAAATCTATATTTCAGGCCTAAATGATTTATGATTTTTTATGTTATTTGTATTTTTTTGGTTGACATTCTTGTGATGGATTTTAGTGGTTTGTAGTTCACTGAATTTTTAAAAATGCTGTAAGTTGTCATATCATTCTGAGTCTTGATGCTGATGTCAAGAGGAATCATGAGCGATCTAAACTTCTTACAGCATCTATAAGAAGCATAAGTTCCACCAGAGGAGTTAGATAATGTGAGAACAGCAGCTGCAGTGTTAGCGCTACGTTTGGTTTCTTACTCTGGTTGAGAGACGTTTGATAAAGCTGACCCTCAGGTCCTTACTGACCAGTCCATAAATGATGGGGTTGAGGATCGGGGGAACGATAAAGATGAGGATGCTGAAGAACTTTTTCATGTTTTGGGAAAGAGAGGGGAACCTCTGAATTAAAATCACAATCAATGAAGCGATTTGAAAGAGAACGTAAACAACAATGTGTGGAGCACAGGTCTGAAAAGCCTTGCTGCGGATGCTGCGGTTTGTTCTGCCTTGTTTTAAGGAAACAGTCAGGATCCTGATGTAGGAATAGGCGATGATGATGAAGGTCCCTGTGCTTAAAGTCCAGGTCATCGCTAGACCTGAAAAGAAATAAAGACAAGCGGTTATATATCATAAATATTTTTTAAAAATTCTAAAGTATCACTTGTGGCCAGATTTTTGTTTGGGTCCCAAGAGGAAATACATTTACTCATGTAAAGAGGAAATTAAGTGAAAATAAATTGGCAGGCCACTGCTATCATAGCCAAACATGTGGATTGCTGTACAATCATAGCAAAAAAAATAAAATAATTATGTTAATGTAGCTGCCGATGTTAGGCATGAGCACAATTTAAAAAAACGATGGAAGTGTTCCCCAAACTGTTTCTTCTGTTTCATATTCGTAAGGTTTGTGTTTCACCTCTGGTGTAAAAAAGTGAAGCACTGACCATAGATGTTGTTGGCAGGCGTGGGAATGCAGGCCAGGTTCAGGATGCCCCGGTTGCTGCAGTAGACATTTTGGATGAGTCGACCGCACAGCGGGACGTTCATGTGGAAGGAGAAGAGCACAGCGATGAGCAGCAGAGCAACGATCCAGGCCACAGCGCAGCAGCTGTGCAGCCGAGCCGAAGTCATGATGGAGTGATACCTGAGAGGCTCACACACTGCCACATACCTGCAGAGAGACAGAGCTGTCAGAGAACAAAATCCCTAAAGCTAAAAAACATGCTGTCCTTAAAACTGTTCAACTTCAAACCTCAAATTGAAGGCAGTTTCTTAAAGCTAAAATTACTTTTTAATATCTAAAATTTCCTCAAAAGCAGTTAAAATGTTTTATGACTGAATTGACCAACAATTACAAGCGTTCAGATACAACAGTAAATTCTCCCATGTGATCTTCTCAGATGTAATGATAATAATTCAGTCAATGTAGGACAAAAAATTAGCTTATTGCACTGATTGATAACTAGGATTGACTGTGTGATTAAACTGAAATCATTTTTTGAGTCTGCAGTCAAAACTTAGAGACTATTTGAACCATGAACTGCTCTGCTTTTACATCTTTCCTTACCTGTCATAGGCCATCGCAGCTAAAACAGTCAACATTGCTGCACCGTATGTGTGAGCGCAGAATGCCTGGACGATGGCTGGGATGTAGGCGATCTTCTTCAGCCCCATCAACAGATCCATCATGAGGCGAGGAAGCACCATTGTGGCCCCCAGCAGGTCACAGACCATGAGGTGACAGATCATAACAAACATGGGTCTGTGCAGGTTCTTGTCTGTCATAATAACACAGATCACCACACCGTTCCCCAGCAGCACCGCTATGTAGGCGAGCAAAGCCAACAGAAACAAGAACGGTCCGTTGCCTGGTTGAACATCAAAGCCCTCCAGTTCAAACACAATCGGCTGTTTGAGAGGAATCACCGAGGTTTGGTTCTCCATCCAAAGCAGTACAGCCCTAAAGAAGCAGAACAGATTAAACCTCAGATGATAGAAATGTTGGCAGATTTATACTCTGAGAGTGACACACTGTAACAGATCAAAACACAAATCTGTAGCTACATTTCACATAAAACCGATGACAGCGTATTACCTCCAAATCATGCAAATGACATTTAAATGGAGACAGCATCAAAGAACAAAATGTGTGATCAAAAGCATCAGCAGCTGAGATTAAATAACACCAAGTAATTACTACTGTATGTGTGATGGAGAGAGTCAGCCTCCTCTCTGCTGAGAGCGCTAACATTGCTCTGAGGTGTTGATGAAAACCTGCGTCCCTTTAAAGGATTTCCACGTGTTTTCAACACCTTCTCAAACCTAGCGTTACCATGGAAACACCAACTCCACTAAAGGTGCCATTCAGGGGTAAGAGTGCTAAGGTTTGTAGATCAGGATGAAAAAGGGTGAATAGTATCTCGCTTTATAAACTTTTATCAAAATTCTTGCTACAGCAGAATTTTAAGCTGAAGTCTTAACTTAAAAGCCTGGAAGCTTTTAATTGTATTTTGTGGATGTCCTGATAGTAAAGATGTACGGAGGTACAGCCTTGATAACAAATGCATGGACTTATTTCACTCAAGCACAAGATTTCTAATTTTGCCAATATTCCAGAGTTTAAAAAAGGAAAACGGTTAAATATAGTATTCAAATGTCATATTCTAGTTAGAAATACACCAAGATTCTTACTTTACAATGAGAGGCCAATTTAATGCCAATTTAGTCATAAATGTTTTTATGTCTTCAGAACATGCCTGTAATCTACTTAATGAATGGATTCATCAGGATAGATATAACTGAGTATCATCAGCATAGCACTGGATAACCCAAGAACCGCTGAAACAGAGAAACATAGATCTACTAATCCAGACTGCATTCCCAAAGTAATAATGGGATGGCTTGAGAACGCATTTTCAGATCAGTCAGAGGAAGTAAGCTGTTTCTTCTTCCTGCCTAAATTCTAGTGAATGTTTTCTTCAGGTTCTTACTGCTCACCAGTATCTTGCCAATAATCATTCTTCTCTGGATGAGGTACTTTCAGTTTCCTTTTTCTTGCAGGTTTCCAGTACTCTATCTGCTGATGTTGCTTTTCTCTGACTATTTTCCCACCAGTGGTTTTTCTGTTTGAACTTTTAGAGTTAATCAGAACATGCTTCATGATACGGTCTAGTGTCAAGTGTTTTCTATTTTCATCCTGATCTACAAACCTTAGCACTCTTACCCCTGAATGGCACTTTTAGTGGAGTTGGTGTTTCCATGGTAACGCTAGGTTTGAGAAGGTGTTGAAAACACGTGGAAATCCTTTAAAGGGACGCAGGTTTTCATCAACACCTCAGAGCAATGTTAGCGCTCTCAGCAGAGAGGAGGCTGACTCTCTCCATCACACATACAGTAGTAATTACTTGGTGTTATTTAATCTCAGCTGCTGATGCTTTTGATCACACATTTTGTTCTTTGATGCTGTCTCCATTTAAATGTCATTTGCATGATTTGGAGGTAATACGCTGTCATCGGTTTTATGTGAAATGTAGCTACAGATTTGTGTTTTGATCTGTTACAGTGTGTCACTCTCAGAGTATAAATCTACTAACATTTCTATCATCTGAGGTTTAATCTGTTCTGCTTCTTTAGGGCTGTACTGCTTTGGATGGAGAACCAAACCTCGGTGATTCCTCTCAAACAGCCGATTGTGTTTGAACTGGAGGGCTTTGATGTTCAACCAGGCAACGGACCGTTCATGTTTCTGTTGGCTTTGCTCGCCTACATAGCGGTGCTACTGGGGAACGGTGTGGTGATCTGTGTTATTATGACAGACAAGAACCTGCACAGACCCATGTTTGTTATGATCTGTCACCTCATGGTCTGTGACCTGCTGGGGGCCACAATGGTGCTTCCTCGCCTCATGATGGATCTGTTGATGGGGCTGAAGAAGATCGCCTACATCCCAGCCATCGTCCAGGCATTCTGCGCTCACACATACGGTGCAGCAATGTTGACTGTTTTAGCTGCGATGGCCTATGACAGGTAAGGAAAGATGTAAAAGCAGAGCAGTTCATGGTTTTTGACTGCAGACTCAAAAATTGATTTCAGTTTAATAACAGAGTCAATCCTAGTTATAAATCAGTGCAATAAGCTAATTTTTTGTCCTACATTGACTAAATTATTATCATTACATCTGAGAAGATTACATGGGAGAATTTACTCTTGTATCTGAACGCTTGTAATCGTTGGTCAGTTCAGTCATAAAACTTTTTTTTTACCCCTCCAGGGGGTCTTTTTGTGTGCTCTAGTGTCCCTTATATGATAGTGGGCTGACAGGAAACGGGGAAGGAGAGGGCGGAAGACATGCAGCAAATATCTTTGGGTCCGGGAGTCGAACCCGCGACGGCCGCGTCGAGGACTCAAGGCCTCCAAATACGGGTCGCGCTAACCGCTACGCCACCACGGCACGCCCGTCATAAAACATTTTAACTGCTTTTGAGGAAATTTTAGATATTAAAAAGTAATTTTAGCTTTAAGAAACTGCCTTCAATTTGAGGTTTGAAGTTGAACAGTTTTAAGGACAGCATGTTTTTTAGCTTTAGGGATTTTGTTCCCTGACAGCTCTGTCTCTCTGCAGGTATGTGGCAGTGTGTGAGCCTCTCAGGTATCTCTCCATCATGACTTCGACTCGGCTGCACAGCTGCTGCGCTGTGGCCTGGATCGTTGCTCTGCTGCTCATCGCTGTGCTCTTCTCCTTCCACATGAACGTCCTGCTGTGCGGCCACATAATCCCTCTAATATACTGCAGCAACCGGGGCATCCTGAACCTGGCTTGCATTCCCACGCCTGCCAACAACATCTATGGTCAGTGCTTCACTTTTTTACACCAGAGGTGAAACACAAACCTTACGAATATGAAACAGAAGAAACAGTTTGGGGAACACTTCCATTGTTTTTTAAAATTGTGCTCATGCCTAACATCGGCAGCTACATTAACATAATTATTTTATTTTTTTTGCTATGATTGTACAGCAATCCACATGTTTGGCTATGATAGCAGTGGCCTGCCAATTTATTTTCACTTAATTTCCTCTTTACATGAGTAAATGTATTTCCTCTTGGGACCCAAACAAAAATCTGGCCACAAGTGATACTTTAGAATATTCTTTTAATATTTATGATATATAACCGCTTGTCTTTATTTCTTTTCAGGTCTAGCGATGACCTGGACTTTAAGCACAGGGACCTTCATCATCATCGTCTATTCCTACATCAGGATCCTGACTGTTTCCTTAAAACAAGGCAGAACAAACCGCAGCATCCGCAGCAAGGCTTTTCAGACCTGTGCTCCACACATTGTTGTTTACGTTCTCTTTCAAATCGCTTCATTGATTGTGATTTTAATTCAGAGGTTCCCCTCTCTTTCCCAAAACATGAAAAAGTTCTTCAGCATCCTCATCTTTATCGTTCCCCCGATCCTCAACCCCATCATTTATGGACTGGTCAGTAAGGACCTGAGGGTCAGCTTTATCAAACGTCTCTCAACCAGAGTAAGAAACCAAACGTAGCGCTAACACTGCAGCTGCTGTTCTCACATTATCTAACTCCTCTGGTGGAACTTATGCTTCTTATAGATGCTGTAAGAAGTTTAGATCGCTCATGATTCCTCTTGATATCAGCATCAAGACTCAGAATGATATGACAACTTACAGCATTTTTAAAAATTCAGTGAACTACAAACCAGTAAAATCCATCACAAGAATGTCAACCAAAAAAATACAAATAACATAAAAAATCATAAATAATTTAAGCCTGAAATACAGATTTCAGTAATAAAGCACATTTAATGATCTGCAATGTTTTTCGGTAACCAAGAATCCCCACAACGTTGATTAAAACACCGAGCTGCAACTTTAAAACAGCTGTTCTTATGAGACTAAGACTTAACTGTTGCTCTCTGTTTGTGTGTCCTAATTAAAAATGCTTTGCCTTTCTTATTGTCTACTCTTCTCAGGTCATTATATGACGCAACTTTGAATTTGAACTGAAGAATAAAACTTGCAGATGTTTCAAAAAGCGTGGTACTGAAGCTGGTTTGGTTTTCATTGTGTCATTTTTATAGAAAATAAATGTGTCAAATCAACCCAAGAACTACAGTATGCCACACTGTTAACTAACATCTCAACATTTTAACAAATTTAGACAGCAGAAGAAAAAAAATTACCTGTGGTTCATTTCTGCTTAATAGTTTTTAATTTAAACTGGCACACAATGCAAACTACTGAAGAACCCAATAATCGACCACAATTCTGTTAATCTGGAACATTTGAATGGAATTAAGAAAAAAAGGCCACAAAAAGTAAATAATGTTCCCAAGAAGCAAGTGGGACATTTCTCATATATTTTCTGACTGTTCACACTTTGGGTCGCAATTTGATCCTTAGCAATGGCCAGTCTGTGTTAACTCAATTTGTTTCGTTTGTGCAATTTCATGTGTTGGTACAGGATTGTTACGACTGGCTCAAAGTCAAAGCAGAAACGGGAGGCTATGCAGTGGTTAAGGTGCATAAACATAAACTACAATGGATTGTGAATATCAATGTCAGTGGCGTAATGCAAATGTTTGGATGTATTGTAGTTGTGTGTGTGGAAGTGCTGAGATGCAAAAACAAAGACAAACTCAAATGTGCGAGAGGAAGGGAGCTGAGGCCAGACAGCAGAGTACGACACATGAAGAGACAGAGTGGGAAGAAAAACAGGACAACATCTCACCTGTATGAAAAGCCACTCGACCTCCATCAGGTTTTTGTTGAGGGTGGAAACCTGCACATCCACTGACTGCTTTTTCTTTTGGATGATCTTTCCTGTCGTTTTGGATACCATCTTCCCACGACTGGCTTTTGTGCCCCTTTCTGGGTAAATCTCAATGAAGCGACTAAAAAACACGATCGAAAATGGGAAAATTTCTATAGAATATAAACAGTTTGTCACTCTGAAGACAGCAGGTACAATATATAAAGCTTTCTTTACTTAATGTGGAGAAATTGTCCTGTCTTTAATTATGTAAAGAGAAAACATCACCACCTTTGTCAAATGTTAACCATAACTTGCTTTAAAACTTTAAAACCGTGCCATTGTGTTTTGCTCATTGTAAAGTGTTTTAAAAAATAAAATAAAATAAATCATAGAAATAGTTTTACTATTGAATGAACTCTAAAGTCTTGGCTGCCTCGTCTTGATTTTGGAGGTTGAAGATGTAAAAGGTGGCAAACACTGCTGCAGGTCCTGTCACAAATGTTGGCTGGAGCCCCTGAAAGACAATATGGGGTTGAAAAGTGGTTTATTATTTCAGTCCGACTGTCAGGTTTAAATGAGTGAATAACTCTCATGTTCTGTGTAAATCCTTGGCTGGGTTCTGTGGTCTTGCTGACTGACGTGTCCAAATATTTCCAGTGAAAACATGAAGATGAGTTCTGATGATATCAGTATCATTTGGACTCTTGACCATTATGTAGGACTTGTGACGTTGCAGTGATAAAAAAAGTTTTTTTTTGGTATTTTCCAAACACATGCAGAGGTTCAAGAAAGCCAAGCCTGACAGGAAACTCTGTGTTGGTGTTTCCATGGTAACGCCAGGTTTGAGAAGGTGTTGAAAACACGTGGAAATCCTTTAAAGGGACGCAGGTTTTCATCAACACCTCAGAGCAATGTTAGCGCTCTCAGCAGAGAGGAGGCTGACTCTCTCCATCACACATACAGTAGTAATTACTTGGTGTTATTTAATCTCAGCTGCTGATGCTTTTGATCACACATTTTGTTCTTTGATGCTGTCTCCATTTAAACGTCATTTGCATGATTTGGAGGTAATACGCTGTCATCGGTTTTATGTGAAATGTAGCTACAGATTTGTGTTTTGATCTGTTACAGTGTGTCACTCTCAGAGTATAAATCTGCCAACATTTCTATCATCTGAGGTTTAATCTGTTCTGCTTCTTTAGGGCTGTACTGCTTTGGATGGAGAACCAAACCTCGGTGATTCCTCTCAAACAGCCGATTGTGTTTGAACTGGAGGGCTTTGATGTTCAACCAGGCAACGGACCGTTCTTGTTTCTGTTGGCTTTGCTCGCCTACATAGCGGTGCTACTGGGGAACGGTGTGGTGATCTGTGTTATTATGACAGACAAGAACCTGCACAGACCCATGTTTGTTATGATCTGTCACCTCATGGTCTGTGACCTGCTGGGGGCCACAATGGTGCTTCCTCGCCTCATGATGGATCTGTTGATGGGGCTGAAGAAGATCGCCTACATCCCAGCCATCGTCCAGGCATTCTGCGCTCACACATACAGTGTAGCAATGTCGACTGTTTTAACTGCGATGGCCTATGACAGGTAATCAAGTATGTTAGAGAATAATGGTCTACATTAGTCAATGATATGATGCAGTTTGCTGGGTTTCCTTTTCCATCAATCAATAAAATTTTATTTGTATTGCACCTTTCAGCAATAAAGCGTTTCAAAGTGTTTTACATCACAAAAACACAAAGTCCATCAAAAAAAACCTTTAAAATGAATCTGAAAAATGAACTGAACTTCATTTACTGTTGTGTAACTAGGATCAATAAGGATGCATCAATTATAGGATTGAGATTATTTTTGCATAATAGGCCTTGAGATGATGTGAAATGGCACTATATAATTAACTAAATTGACTTTATGAAACCATCTTTTTCAAGAGTTGTTGTTTTTAGGTCTTCATTGTGGCCTCTCGTTTTTAATTCTTTCGTGCTACAGTGCGAATGATTATGTCACAAAAATAGCGAATCAAAGTATAAATGTGCTGTGATAGCAAAATTTAATGTGTATGAAATTTAATGGAAATGGTTAAAATGTTCCGAATGTTTACTGAATAGTAATTTCTATCCTTGAAACGCTGAACATGAATCAGACAATTAATTCCTCAATCTACACACCTTTTAATTGGTCAATTCAATCCTAAGACAGTAATGATGCTACACATAACACATTTTTTAAGGAAGTAGAAATAATCTTTAACTTCAAAACAGATGTAAAACCGTTTCTTTTGGATACCCTACTTCTGAAAAAGACCGTCTCTCTGCAGGTATGTGGCAGTGTGTGAGCCTCTCAGGTATCTCTCCATCATGACTTCGGCTCGGCTGCACAGCTGCTGCGCTGTGGCCTGGATCGTTGCTCTGCTGCTCATCGCTGTGCTCTTCTCCTTCCACATGAACGTCCCGCTGTGCGGTCGACTCATCCAAAATGTCTACTGCAGCAACCGGGGCATCCTGAACCTGGCCTGCATTCCCACGCCTGCCAGCATCGTCTATGGTCAGTGCCTCCTTTTTTCACGTCAGAAATAAGATGAAATGTTTGGGTACTTCTCCCTGCTTCTTATGAAGAGAGTGATCTGCTTAACAGTTGAATAACTTTTTCCTGCTTGTAGGTGCAAAGAACTTAAAATTCAGTGAATGGTTGTTATAGTAGTTTATTCTAAGCACTAGAAAGCCTATTTTTCATTTCATTACTTCTTGATGAAACAGTTTGTTTGCTCTTGGGAAACAAAATACAAAGCTGGCAACGTATGCTACTCAACAGATAATTAGAATTTAAAAATGCAGGATATATAATCACTTGTCTTGTCTTGTTTGTTGTTTTTTCAGGTCTAACAATCACCTGGGTTTTCGGCGCATTGACCTTCATTCTCATCGCTTTTTCCTACATCAGAATCATGTGTGTTTCCTTAAAGCAGGGCAGAACAAACTGCAGCAAACCCAACAAGATTTTTCAGACCTGTGTTCCACACATTCTTGTGTATCTTCTCTATTACTTCGCTGCATTGATATTAACATTGAGTTACACTTTTCCCTCTCTTCCCCAAAATATAAGAAAGTTCTTAAGCATCCTTGTCCACATCATTCCCCCGATCATCAACCCTCTCATCTATGGGCTGGTCAGTAAAGACCTGAGGATCAGATTTATCAAATATTTCTCCATCAGAGTGAGAAACAAAACTTAGCGCTAACACTGCAGCTGCTGTTTGTAGGCCACTTGACTCTTGTGGTGGAAGTGATTCTCTTTGTAGGTGTTGTAACTGCCTTATGTAGCTAAAGTTTAAATAAGACAAAGTTCAGTAAGTACCCTTGACCATTTGAAATCATATAAATTGTGATAAGGATTGTTCAGAACTGTACAGATGAATCTGGTCCTGTTGTAAGGCTGAGACACAAAAGCAAAAGCCACCAATGTCTCTTTGTGATGCATGTGTTAATGTGTGAATACTCACTTCCCTCTAAATACAATCTTGCTTTGTTTTTTTAAACCTCTACATGCGCTTGAAGAATCCCAACTTTTTTAAATCATTGAAACATCATAGGCTGCACATCAGTATATCCAGAATGATACTGATATAAACTGCATTCATCTCCCAAATTTTCATTAGAAACCTTTGAACATTTCCAAATTCATTCAGCAAAACCACAAACCATCACCATACTCACCAATTTACAAAAAATATATAATTCTTTATTAATTTAAACATAAAGCTCAGAAATAATAAACTGTTTTTAAACACTTTTGCTGTCTTACAAGATGAGGCTCTTTGGACCCTGAGAGTCTTAAAGTTTTTACAATGTAAAACATTTTTAACTCCTGTGTTCTTGAAATGTGCTCCACAAATAAACTTGATTGAATAATTATTACATTCTGTAGTTTTGAATTTGATCTAATAATTAGGAGTCAGATAAGTTCCATTAAAAGTGTGCCTGATATGACTTTGTCCTTTTTGTCTATTTGTGGAACCTAACAGTACTGCATGGACTCAGATCTTATGGAAAGATTTATCTCAATATTGGTGGTTCCAACGTCTCTCTCTCCTTGGGAAAATGTATTCCAGGGTGATGGGAAGATGGCTCAGACAGACTGTTCAACATCAAATAGGGGGAGGCAGTGTGGCCTTTTATGTTAGTTTTATTCACCTCCAGAATAACACAATTGCAAGTGATCATTATGCCCCTGCAAGTCTGCCATATTTTTTTTTTCATACATAGAAAATGTACGGAAAATAACAATGGGCCATTTCTCCTACAAGGTCTAGTATTGTGATGTATGCCAAATGTCCCTAAATTGCCATTATCCAAAGAAACAAAGGGGACGTGGACAATGAATACCCAGAAAGAGGTACTTGTTGTCTGGATACACTCTGTCAAAGTCCCATCCTTGGATGTTTGGGAACATCCAATTGAGGGAAAATCTCCTAGTGGAGGTCTAGGAGTCAGGGACCAATTCACATCCAGGTTCCTTAGTCCAGGAGTCAGGGACCAATACACATCCAGGTTCCTTAGTCTAGGAGTCAGGGACCAATACACATCCAGGTTCCTTAGTCTAGGAGTCAGGGACCAATTCACATCCAGGTTCCTTAGTCTAGGAGTCAGGGACCAATACACATCCAGGTTCCTTAGTCTAGGAGTCAGGAACCAATACACATCCAGGTTCCTTAGTCTAGGAGTCAGGAACCAATACACATCCAGGTTCCTTAGTCTAGGAGTCAGGGACCAATACACATCCAGGTTCCTTAGTCCAGGAGTCAGGAACCAAGACACATCCAGGTTCCTTGACCCCCAAGTCCGATTATTTTTCAAGGCATGGCTCTAATATTCTGTTCCCAAATATCAGATAGAAAACTCAACTTGTTCAGATGGAGGCCAACGGGATCAATGGGATGGAAGGGCCCATGGAGCCCAATTAGTTACGAATAGCTAACTGTCAACCCGTTACTTTTCACTGGAGCCATTGTGCAGCAGAGAGGAACCACAGTGCCAAACAACTGAGGTCCAGATGGAGCTACAGGCCCAGAGTTCTGAACCAGCCGGTTTAGAGCAAAACCATCACCAGACAAAAGGGGCAGAATAATCCCCTCTGGTGGTGCATAGGTGTCAGGGCAGTCTACCCTGGACACTTGTCGCATGAGCCTTTAAAGTTTTTGAAGCTTATTGTAGCATTTACTTTATCATTGCATTCTTATACAATATTATCCTTTGCATGTTCCAAACTTGCTTCTGTGGGAGACATCTGAACTTTGCTGCTTTTGCAAAGGCACAGGGTGTTCAGGGAAAAGGTCAACTTGTGCTGTGCACTCACTATCACTCTGCAGCTGTGGTCTGTGAGATTGGATGAACATCTCCTTATTGGGCAAAGGCAGTATGGATTTCTGTTACACAGCTGGGACCGGGAACATGTACTTTAAAATGGCAGGAGTACTCACTTAGATCACTTAGATCACAACTGATCATTGTCCTCCAATGAGTCTACCATATGAATTTCGCCATATACGTTACTGGCAGAAAATGTGTGGAAAATTTCAATGGGCCATTTCCTCATACACAAAATATTGTATGCAAAATGTCCCTAAATTTCCATTGTCTAGAAAACTAGAAGGGCTGTGGATAATGCTTACTTAAGAAGAGGTACTTGGAGTCTGGGTACACCCTGTCAAAGTCCCATCCTTGGATGTCTGGGAACATCCAGTTGAGGTCAAATCTCCTCCTAGAGGAAGTCCAGGAGTCAGGAAACAATGCACATCCAGGCTCCTTACCCCCCAAGTCAGATTGCTTTTCAAGGCATGGGACTCAAATATTTTATGTTTCCAAATACTGGATAGAAAACTCACCTTGTTCAGATGGACGCCGTGGTAGATAAACGGGATGGAAGGGCCAATGGAGGCCAGATTCCTTTCCCAGGGATGACTCACCATAGCCTGGGTAAACCTGGAACATTTGCTCCACAACACATGTTTCCAATTATCGGAGAACTTGAACTATGTCCTGTCCAGAACCAATTATTTGGAGGAACATTTGGCCATCTTTACCCATTACAATGAGTGGCAACTGGCTAATTGCCAGCATATTCCCAAATGGTCCATTGACATTTGCCTTACACTTTATCAATTATAATATATGGCAAGTGATATACATTTGAATGTCACTTGTCATTCAAATTAGGGAGGTTAGGGACACCTGTCATACATTAAAATTGACATTTGCCTTAAACTTTCTTAGGGAAAGCGTAGGGCAAAATTCCCATTGGGATTGTGGCAAGTCTCCAAAAAATAGGGCATTTTGGGAAAATTTTCATATTTTAGAACCGGGACAAACATAAAGCAAATGTCAATAGGCCATTTAGGATCACCTTGTGTTTCATTCAGAAATCCTGTCTATTCCCCAGTGTAACTTGTGGAAAATGGGCATACGATAGAGTTAAAAGGTCATTTTTGATCAAATATCTTCCCCTGCACCTAGAAAGTTCATGTTTATGGTGAATCAACACATGTAATCAATCGTACAAATAAAACAAATCGAGTTGAAACAGAGTGAAGATTGTTAAGGATCAAAATGTGACTCCAAGTATGAAAGGTCAGCATATATGTGAAATGACCCACTTGTCTTTTGGGAACATTATTTATCTTATTTTGGAGCATTTTTTTCTTAATTTCATAAAACTTTCCAGATTAGCAGAATTGTAGTTTATTATTGGGTTCTCAAGTAGTCTGCCATGTCAATGGCAGCTGCAAGTTTATGTGAGAGCAATAAATAAAGCATAAACGTACCACACGCAATATTTTTTCTGCTGGTGTCACTGCCCAGATTTGTTAAGATGTTGTTGGAGTGTGTGTCTCATGCTTCCCATTGTCAATACAAGCTGAGAAAAAGCCTGGCTACATCTCATACATTTGAATGAGAAATGAATGAGAAGTTATAGCCAATCTTTCTTTGGGTTGGATTTTCAGAAGCGAAAGTTTGACTGTAACAAAACTGCCTCCATGGAGCTCTTTGGATTTCACAAAACGAATGTTCAAGTTTCACACAAAATCAAATAAGACACTTGAGGTTGAGGCAAATAAAGATGAATTTATTTTCTTCAAAAATTAGACATCCATCCATCTATTATCTTTACATGCTTGTCCTTAGAGGGATTCTGGTGCGAGGCGGGTTCACCCTGGACAGGTACCAGTCCATCGCAAGGAAATACAGAGACAGACGGGACAAACAATTATACACCCACACCTAAGGGGAATTTAGAGAGATCAATCAACCTGACAGTCATGTTTTTGGACTGTGGAGGGGAGCCAGAGTACCCGGAGAGACAAAAATTAGACAAAGCCAAAGGAATTTCAATACAACTTTTTATGTAACTTCTACAAGTTTAAACTTCAGTTCAAACTCAAAATTACATAATTTAAGGAGCAAAGTAAACAACATCAAGCATTGCTTGATTACAACACTAACTTAAAGCAGCAGCTGAGTCTAAACGGAACAGCTGAAGGTCAGTGTTCTAATCAAGGTTGTTGAATTCTTGGTTACTGAAAAATACAGCAGATAATAAAATGTGCAAAATATTTAAATCTGTGTCAGGCTTAAATTGTTTATAATTTCATGCGTTCTTTGTATTTTTTTGGTGAGTATTCTTGTGATGGATTTTAGTAGTTTGTAGTTCACTGCAACATTAAACACAAATGTTGTAAGTTGTCATATCATTCTGAGTCTTGATGCTGATTTTAAGAGGAAACATGAGCTATGTAAACTTTTTACAGCATCTATAAGAAGCATAAGTTCCACCAGAGGAGTTAGATAATGTAAGAACAGCAGCTGCAGTGTTAGCGCTAAGTTTGGTTTCTTACTCTGGTTGAGAAACGTTTGATAAAGCTGACCCTCAGGTCTTTATTGACCAGTCCATAGATGATGGGGTTAATGATCGGGGGAATGATAAAGATGAGGATGCTGAAGAACTTTTTTATATTTTGGGAAAGAGAGGGGAACCTGTAACTCACAATCACAATCAGTGACGAGGTCTGATAGAGAACGTAAACAACAATGTGTGGAGCACAGGTCTGAAAAGCCTTGCTGCGGATGCTGCGGTTTGTTCTGCCTTGTTTTAAGGAAACAGTCAGGATGCTGATGTAGGAAAAACTGACGAGAATGAAGGTCACTGTACTTAAAGTCCAGGTCATCGCTAGACCTGAAAGAATGAAACACATGGGTTAGGGTTAAATAATGACAGAAATGGAATATGATGCTTCTCTCCTCTTGTGAAAGAGGGAAGCACTGACCATAGATGTCGCTGACGGGAGTAGGAATGCAGGCCAGGTTCAGGATGCCCCGGTTGCTGCAGTATATTAGAGGGATTATGTGGCCGCACAGCGGGACGTTCATGTGGAAGGAGAAGAGCACAGCGATGAGCAGCAGAGCAACGATCCAGGCCACAGCGCAGCAGCTGTGCAGCCGAGCCGAAGTCATGATGGAGTGATACCTGAGAGGCTCACACACTGCCACATACCTGCAGAGAGACAGAGCTGTCAGGGAACAAAATCCCTAAAGCTGAAAAACATACAGTCCTTAAAACTGTTCAACTTCAAACCTCAAATTGAAGGCAGTTTCTTAAAGCTAAAATTACTTTTTAATATCTAAAATTTCCTCAAAAGCAGTTAAAATGTTTTATGACTGAATTGACCAACAATTACAAGCGTTCAGATACAACAGTAAATTCTCCCATGTGATCTTCTCAGATGTAATGATAATAATTCAGTCAATGTAGGACAAAAAATACCTTATTGCACTGATTTATAACTAGGATTGACTGTGTGATTAAACTGAAATCAATTTTTGAGTCTGCAGTCAAAACTTAGAGACTATTTGAACCATGAACTGCTCTGCTTTTACATCTTTCCTTACCTGTCATAGGCCATTGCAGCTAAAACAGTCGACATTGCTGCACCGTATGTGTGAGCGCAGAATGCCTGGACGATGGCTGGGATGTAGGCGATCTTCTTCAGCCCCATCAACAGATCCATCATGAGGCGAGGAAGCACCATTGTGGCCCCCAGCAGGTCACAGACCATGAGGTGACAGATCATAACAAACATGGGTCTGTGCAGGTTCTTGTCTGTCATAATAACACAGATCACCACACCGTTCCCCAGCAGCACCGCTATGTAGGCGAGCAAAGCCAACAGAAACATGAACGGTCCGTTGCCTGGTTGAACATCAAAGCCCTCCAGTTCAAACACAATCGGCTGTTTGAGAGGAATCACCGAGGTTTGGTTCTCCATCCAAAGCAGTACAGCCCTAAAGAAGCAGAACAGATTAAACCTCAGATGATACCAAGTAACACCAAGTAATTACTACTCTATGTGTGATGGAGAGAGTCAGCCTCCTCTCTGCTGAGAGCGCTAACATTGCTCTGAGGTGTTGATGAAAACCTGCGTCCCTTTAAAGGATTTCCACGTGTTTTCAACACATTTCCAAACATAGAGGTACCATGGAAACACCAACTCAGAGTTGCCTGTCAGGGTAATAGCTGACAGGCAACTGTCAGCTATTACAGTTGCCTGTAAGAGTTGATTGTCTCTGCAACTGCGTCAGTTGCAGAGACAGTCAACTGTCTGTCAGCTGTTTCAGAGCTGACAGAATGTGAATGTTTATTACATTAAAAGATGTTGACGAGGATGAAAATGAAAAACACAGGATAACTTTGAGTGTACAGTGAAGAGTCATAAAATAAAGTCTAAAAGGACCAAATAGGTCAAACAGAATCATCATGAAATCCAATCAGTTGAAGAACAAAGTTGAGAATGCAGATCAGAGGCAGAGCTGTTAGAGGACAGCAGTTCTTCAGGTCTCTCACTTTATTCTTTTGTTTTTCCCTCCAAATTTATCAGAGAGTTGTTGATTGTACTGATTGGCTTTTGAGAAAAATCTAATCATTGTAAGTCCTGTTAAGCTCTAGTTAACAGGATAATACTCCTTATAAATTAGGCCAATTTCAGGTAACCTACAGGGCATTTGGTGTAGCTCTGAGCGTTAAAAGGTTCTGTAAAATTATAAATCAATCATTGCATCATTTTGCTGGTGGCATTTTTGGTTTGATATTTTTACTGTTTTATTTTTAGTAGTTAATTAGTTTTCATTATTATTTCTACATTTAGTTTAGAGTTACTAGCTCAAAAGGCCTGTATTTATAAAGCGCTTTATCAAGTCCAGAGGTCCCCTAAGTTCCTGACATGGTTTTTATTCATAGATCACCCAGGTTTCTGTTTTACTTCAGATCAATCAATAGGTATGTTCATGGTATTCATTCATTGTGTTTAGTTATTTATTCTATTATAACTATGTTTTCTCCATTTCTTGCTCCTCCTTGCTCCCCTCTCTCACCTGCGCCTCATTCCTAACCAGCCTGCTCCTTGTCAGTAATCAAGCTCCTCTGTTTTTTAAAGCGCTGGTTAATCACTTAATGCTGAATTCTCTCTTTACACCCCAGATGCCATCTCATCTGCACCCAGTCTCTGTTTGTTCTTGCTCCCTGTCTTTTCCTTCATGCTTTGCTAAGCTTTTGTTTAATCAATTTTACATGAATTTCTTACCCTCAACTCACCGGCTCAACTTGTTCTGCATTTGGATACAATAACATGACAATAACCTGAAAGTCTATTTACTTCAGGAATTTTCAGTGAAACACAAAATAAATCTCAGCTACACACAGATGAATGTTTGTAACCCTTTATTTCTGTTAGTAATTATTTTATATTTTCAGTTAATAAAAATGACATTTATAATTAGAATATCACACCGTAAGATTAAGATATTATTTAATACAAGTATGGCTTGATGAAAAGTATCGTGCTTCAATGTTATTTTCAAATGGTACTTCTAATCTGAAAAATGGGCATTATTGGAACACATTCTCTAATTTATTAAATATGACTGTACACTTTGTTATTCACCCATTCATCATTGATGGTGGTAAACTACACTGCAGCCACAGCAGCCATAGGGAAGCCTGATAGATTCATCCTTAGTGAGTGTCAGGGAAAATCTACCTTTAACATTTTCCTTCGAGTGAACTGTGTGTAGCCAAGAGAAATTGTTTGAAATAGTTTTTTAACATGCATATCTTGCAGTGTGTTTTTGTCTAGTTAAAGTAGGACACCTGCATGCAGAGATATTGCTTTTGGTGCAATTACGTGTATAAAAAGAAAGTGTGTAATCTTTGTTTTCCAGAACTACGTACTATTTTCTGTAAGAAGCTGTGTAAGTAAACTCTCCTTGCTGCAAAGAATAAATTGACAGACAGGTCGTCTCTTCACTATTTTCTTTGGTTTTTGAAACACATATTAAAAATTCTATAATAAATTGGCGTCACAAACTGGATTCAGCGAGCTGACCATGAGGAGTCGGGTGACTTGCCATCCTGAAGACTAAATCTTCAATTCTCCTGAAGTAGAAAAGAAGGGGAACCTGGATCTCATCCCCTGTGTTGAAATATCACATTATGTTTATCTTGTTTGATGTAATATATCTGGTGTATAACCTGAACCTAGATGTTAAATCAGTACCCTTTGCTACCCCTAATCCTAGCCCTAACCCAGTATTCATAAAGGGTGTATGGATCTTTACACCCTTTCAAGGAACATGGACCATATTCTCTGATGTTCCTTATAAATGTCCAGTGAGGAATCAGACATATTTTGTCCCCTTTGTTAGAAAATATCATGCATATTTTTTAAAGTTAGCATCAGTCCCCCCAAAACCCACAGTAATGTTTTGTTGTGTGTTGTCTGACTTGCACATAGTATGAAAAACTTAGCCAAAAATAATTACTTTCAACCAAATAAACAAATATTGCAAAATATTTTATTTTAAAGTTTGTAAGGATTTGGGTTTTTAGGTGAGTTTATTAGTTAATTTAGTCCCTGCGTCTGCGTGTCTTGGCCTTAGTTGTTCCCAGCTGTGTCTTGTTCCCTGATTATCTCCTTGTGTATTTATATTCACCTGTGTCTGTTTCCCCATCTGACCTTGTCTGATGTTGTGTCCTTGCCATCGCTGTCTGTTTAAATTCCAGTGCTACCAGTTTGTCAGTTCCTTGCTTACTCAGCCACCTGTGCTGCCTAGATTTTGTGTTATGTTGTTTATCATCGTTAAAACCATCATTTGCTCTACAACCTGGGTTCACCACTTCCATTTTCCTCACCAAACAACAACTCATGACGAAGTTACTGTAGACTGGAGTTGTGTTTGTAACTTTTGTTGATAATCATTTTAAGTCAGATGCAAAGAATCCATCTGAATGTTTTAAATTGTAAACGGCAATTATTTTGTGTATAATTTTCTTGTCTCTGTTATTAAAATGACAGAAAAGAGAACATTAAGTGAGGTATCTAGAGAAAATAGTGGTTTAATATTATATCCTTAATATGCAAGTTGTAAGAATGCTAATAAAAGAATGACTGACTTTTGGTAAAAGTGGATTCATTCCGCAAATGCTTGTTTGTTTTGATGATATTTATTTCAACCTTTTTGAACAGGCTTAATCAAAGATTTACTTTCACATGACGGAAAACATTTTCTACAAATAAAAAGTTTATATAAAAAATTTCGTATCTCCTTGGACTGTAAACCATAAATAACGGGATTGAGGGTCCCTGGGACAATGACGAACAAGACAGCTGAGAGTTTCCTGTAGTCTGAATATTGGGGAAACCGATGGAGAACAACAATCATGACGCCACTAAGGGACATAATAAGATAAACGACCAGATGTGTGCTGCAAGTCTTAAATGCTTTACTGTTCAAAGATTTGTTCTTAGTGGCCAGACAGACTGCTGTGATGCTCCCATAGGTGAGAACAATGCAGCCAATAGATGCTACAAACAGCAGCACAGTGAATGTCAGACCATAGATATTATTAATGATCACACTCTCGCAGGAAAGCTTGAAAAGTGAGGCGTTATCACAGAAAGGGTTGGTGATGAGGGTCCTGCATCGGTTTAGCCTCACAGTCAGACCCAGCAGAATAGCAACCAGCACAAACGGCACGCCCCAGGACAGCGCTACCAGCTTTACTATCATCATGTTGGTCATTATTGTGCTGTAGAACAGGGGACGACAGATGGCCACGTATCTGTCAAAGGCCATGGCCATAAGCACTGTGTGGGAAGTGGTGCCAAACATGTGCGTAATAAAAGCTTGAACCACACATTCATAATAACTGATGAGACGCTCAGATGGAGGCAGCAAGATGTCTGAAAGCAAACGGGGTAAAATATGCGTACTTCCAATGATGTCACTGACCGTCAGGTTGACAAACAGCAGATACATGGGCTGATGAAGGTTCTTTTCAAAGACAATGATTATTAAAATACCCAGATTCATAATCATAAATATGATGTAGGAAAACAGAAACAGGAAAAAGACAAGGCTCACTGAGTAATCTGCAAACTGCAAGCCCTCCAGCTGAAGTGTGGGACTGTTGTAGGTGTAGTTTTCCATCTGGCTGCAAAACAAAGCAATGTTTAAGACAACAGACAGTTGGTCGAGAAGCTACATTAAATTACAATTTCTTAAACAGATTTACTACAAAGATTAAATTAATTAACAATAATTACAGACAAAGGTAGAAGAAATTGACATTTAACATATTAAAAGAGCAGTACATCCAGCAGGTTGATGCACACTGCATTCATGTAGAGTACCACAGTTGTTTTCCAGATTACTTGATGTCGATTGTATTTCTTGATGCATTTTTAACTTTAAGAGGGAAGGGTCAAATTGCCAAGATAATGTGTGATGTAATCTTTTGCAATGTTTACTTGCAACTGTCACTAGACAGTTCTTATTGGTTCTGCAAGCCTAATGATCTCAAACTTTATTGTTTAGTTTTTCCCACCAAGTCTATCAGAGTTGTGTGCTTGCATTGATTGGCTTTTGTCAAAAAGAAAGTTGATTCTGGCTGCACCTTTGTAAGCTCTAGTAAATAAGTTGATACTTATTATTCATTAGGCCAATTTCAGGTAACCTACAGGGCATTTGGTGTAGCTCTGAGCGTTAAACGGTCCTGTAAAATTATAAATCAATCATTGCATCAATTTCCTGATAGGATTTTCATTTGGATATTTTCACTGTTTCACTTTTAGTCTTTCATTAGTTTTCAATATTATTTCAACATTTGCTTAGCAGTCTCGCTTACAGTTACTAGTTTTAATGGCCTCTACTTGTAAAGTGCTTTATCAAGTTCAAAAAACCCAAAAGTGCCTCACACTACATTCCTATTCAATGAATTAAAGTTTTATTGTCAGGATCTTATGTTTTTGTTTTTCTGCGCTTGTAGTTTTGTTCATTTGCCTTTTGTGTTCTGTCTTAGTTTGATTAGATTAACCTGGTTTCTGTTTTACTTCAGATCAATCCATAGGTATGTTCATGCTATTCATTCATTGTGTTTAGTTATTTATTCTATTATAACTATGTTTTCTCCATTTCTTGCTCCCCTCTCTCACCTGCGCCTCATTCCCAACCAGCCTGCTCCTTGTCAGTAATCAAGCTCCTCTGTTTTTAAGAGCGCCGGTTAATCACTTAATGCTGAATTCTCTCTTTACACCCCATATGCCATCTCATCTGCACCCAGTCTCTGTTTGTTCTTGCTCCTTGTATTTTCCTTCATGCTTTCATAAGATTTTGTTTAATCATTTTTTATAAATTTTTCAACTCAATGGCTCAACTTGTTCAGCATGTGGATACAATAACCTGAAAACCTATTTATTTCAAGAACTATATTACTAAATGAAACAATTATATATATTAACGCCACAGATGGATGTTTAAAAACATGACAAAACACACCAAAAAAACCTTCCATCAAACCTTTTGACAGGTCACTTCATTGTGCGGTAGGCGGGACGTGCGGTGATTGGAAAGAGGAAGTCTGGTAATGAGATATGACGTCATCATATATATCCGGTAACAGGATTCCTGGCAGAGAGACATATATTTGAATTAGCCAGTAGAAATTGATCAAGACGGATGTCTGGATACAATACCAGGAAATCTCCTTTGTTTCACGATATAAACGGGATTAGGTTGATAAAAACAGAGTCATAAAATAATTGTATAATAATAATAATTGGTTAGGGGTAAGGTAAAGGGTAGAATGCAGAAAATGAATGAAAGTCAATGTCCCCACAAGATATGAAAACACGACTGTGTGTGTGTGTATGTATGTTGGTAAAGTTGAATTAACTGGATATTTAGCCTGAATACACACGACAGTTATGGAACATGTTCAATTGATAGGACAGTATTGATGTCCTATTGATTGGAGGGTGTTGTAAAGGATTATATTTCACAGCTTGTAGAGTCCTTGAAAATGGAAGAGGGGGTGGAATCTGCAAGTCAGAGTCTACAAGAATAAATTCACAAAGACAGCTTGTTTCTTCGCCATTTCTTTGGTTTGGAAACTCATATTAAAAATTCTACAATTTGCTCCCATACGTGAGAACAATGCAGCCAATAGATTTTACAAACAGAAGCTCAGTGAACGTTAGACTATCAATACTATTAATGATCATACTCTCACTGAAGAGCTTGAAAAGTGAGGAATTATCACAGAAAGGGTTATGAGCGTCCTGCATCAATTTAGCCTCACAGTCAGAGCCAGTTGAATCCCAACCAGTTCAAACTAGGAACCCCTGCACTAGCAGCTTTACTATCATCCTGTTGGTCATTATTGTGCTGTAGAACAGGGGACGACAAATGGCCACGTATCTGTCAAAGGCCATGGCCATATGCACTGTGGGGGAGGTGGTGCCAAACATGTGCAATAAAAGCTTGAACCACACACTCAAAGGTAGAATAAGAAAAGAAATCTAAATGAGAAACTCTTGAGAAATAACACAATCAGAGTGTTAAACAGGTGTCTGCATGTTTGACCGAGTCAAGTTTGCCCTCTGACACACCAAGGTTTAGTGTTAAAGGATGGAATCTGAAGGTCTGCTCATGGTGGAAGAGTCTCAAGTTTCAAAACCATGGGTTCCCCTAGTGCAGATGATTTTGGTCTGAAAGTATATTTTAACCACTGCAGTGGTTAACTGCTGAGCATGTAGCAGGAAGGCTGAGAGTCAGTTCCTCCACATCTGGAGCCAAGGCTTTGAACCTGGATTACCCTCTTTTGACAGGATTTAAATGTTTGCCTAAATCCTACCATCATGGGTATAATAAAAAGCAAGAAACTTTGGAAGTATGTTTTAATTATAACAGGAAAATCTGGCCTTCGGGCTTTTCTTTTGGGGAAATGGGGGTCCGGGACAGATATTAGTGCAGGGTTTGAAGGGAGCTTTTGATTTTTACAGACAATGCATACTTACCAGTTTGTCTTTCTTTGTCATTGTTGCAATCAAGTCTTACGTGGCAATGATATTTATTTTAGAATAGATATTTTTATTAATTCTTACTTGATAACAGAATTATCAAAGGATTAAACTTGCTGCAAGACTACTTAGTAAAGACTTTCGATTGTATTTACTTTGTCAACTTTTGCTTTTCAATTAGTTTGCTCAAAACACTCCAATGATTCAATATGATGCACTAGTTTCATCACTGGTTGTTCTAGTTGTCACTGCTAAGGACAAGCAATGTTGTTTCTCAAGCAAATGTAATCATTAATGAGGTCCACAGTGAACTGTTCTCTAACAAACATTTACAAACAGTTTCTGGTGCTAATTAGCCCTTAGAGAGAAACATGGAAACCAAGAATTAGACGTTAATAAGGGCTCAGAGAATAACACCAAAATACAGGAGGGCAATAGCGACATTCCCGAAGGTCTAAAAGGACTTACATTTCTGTTCAAGTTTGATAAACTTCTTATCACTGATTATGAACAGGATTACATAATTTATTTACTCTTTCAGGCGGTGAGACTGAACAAAGCAGGGGTTCAAACCAGGAACTTTTTTCAGACAAATTCCTCCCTCTTGAGTCACTGTCAGAAAATCAATACCAGACGCATATTAGATAAATTCTCAGAAATCTTATAGAAGTATTGTTTTAATGTTATTTCTTTATGGATCAAATTTGAATTTCCCAGCTTTGGAAATCATCTTGCCTTCAAAAACATCTATTCATAACCCACATATATTGACTAGATGCCTTATGAACTTCACATGTAAATAGGCTAGTAAAGCTTCATTATAAAGTTATGGTTGATCATAGCATGCTAGCCTTTAGCATCAGTCGACATAAGGACTTTCCACTCATATTTGACTAGTTCTTGAAGTTGAGGAAGTCAGTTTTAATCAATCGCAGAAATTCTTGGTGACTTGAAAATTAATTTTTAATGGCAATTAGCTATTTTTGTGGTTAAATACGGAGTAAATAAAAATAAATGTTAACCAAAGTCAAACACTATTTATTCACAGAAGAATGAGAAGTGAAGGTTAATGAAAAAAGCCACTTGGAGCCATTAACTCTCTTCATGACAGTCTCTGAACACAACACTCCAGATTTAATTGAATTGCTTGCTGGTCTTTAAGACTCAGGGGACAAGAGAGGCCTCATTTCAGCCAAGTCCCAAATAAAGCTACATACAGTCAATCAGTGAGTAAGTCTGTTCCAATGAAGCCAGTGTTGAGGAGATAAAATAGTCATTAAAACAAGAACACTTTTATCTTGAACAGTACAGATCATGACAGGCTGGTGATTACTAGCAGCATTCACTTCTCCTGGATGAGCATGAATAGACAAAATACTGTCACTTGCATTGACTCATTGACTTTGAGCATGAACTCTTACTGATAACCAAGTCCAGAGTGTGTACTCAATTGTGGGTTCCCTGTTTTACATGTTGACCAGTGCTTTTCAACTCCAGTCCTTCATTTAGTACAAGTGCTTCATTGGTTTTATCCGACTATTTCTGTTAGAAATAACATCAATGTTATGCTCAGTGAGGAAGTTGTTAACTAAGATTACTTTTCCTGATATACATCTGATATTTAGCAAAGCCAGACACAATGGTAGATAATTTTTAAATTTGAGGTTGCTTTAGACAGGGATCTCATAACATCAGAATTAGGTTTATTTTAGACGACTGCATTTTTTTTCAGTAGTAGTATTTCTGTTAGGTATTAGCACAGAGATCCTGTATTGTGCTGTTGGGGGTGCAGATGAATTCTGGGAGAAGACGGGGGCCTTCTCCATGTCAGACTTCTATGCAGATTGGAGGTGTTGATAATACAGTGTAGTTAGTCAATTGTGAATTCCAAGCGTTATGTGTTGATTGATATTTTCGGTGAAGTTAAGAAACAACAGGCCAGGAGATGTTGGGTCTGATAAAGAAGAGAAGAAAGAAAGATGTGGGATGAGGGGACTAGCGGCACTGGGTGTCTTCAATGTGTGAAAATTGAGGTGCAGGAAAGAGCCAACCACAGACTGGCACAACCCTCCATGTCCGCAAGATCCATTATCCCACAGCCCAAACCTGACTGTTGTGTAGTAGTACATGTGGTGTGATGTCACAAATGTTAATTATGAAGGTCTGGGTGCCAGACTCCCCAGTTGAGAAGGCTTCCCAACTCAAAAGTTATAAAAAATGGATAGGACAATCTTGCGAGGTACAGTTATTTCTCCAGTCAATATAAAAGTATGTAGGAGTGTTTAGGTCAGCCAGAGCTACATTTAGGGTGTAGCTTTAAATGTGTATATGATAATTAGAATGATGGATGTTATCAATACTCAACACCAATTCCAGTGAGAAATTTGGGAACTGATCTAAGATTTCAGAGTAAGTGTCACTTGGAGGGTCATGAAAAGCTTGATACCTATCCATGGGGGCCAATAGACGATTGACAGGGCACACCCCAGATCAACAGTGAATCTGTTGAAACTTTTGTAAATTTTGTAAATGTTGTAAAAATGTTGTAAATTTTTTATTATTGTTGTTGTAGTTTACTTTTGGAGGCTTCTTCAGTTTGCTAGACTTCAGTCTGGCTCCATTTTGTGAAACATTTTATTCCCTTTGAGAAACCAGCAGTAGAAAATTCTCTTAAATGTAAACTGTGGTTTCTTTTACAGATAGACCCAAACTAAACATTACATAGCTAAACATTACATTAATCATAATTTTCTATTTACTGTTTACTTTTAGTAGTAGAGAATGTTTCAAAGATACTAAAATTAGTTCATGTCCAAACTTTTAGCAGTTTCAACAGATTCACAATTTCTTATAAAATCATGGAACGTCTAAAATGAGAAACAAACTTTTTGATATCATTTGTGTTAAAAATGTAGGGTTAGATGCACATGTAATGGCCAAGTGTTGTTGTTGAGCTGCACATGATTTTTTTTAGGATTACATGACTCAATATGGAAGAATATCTACACCCTACCAAATGCCAAATTTGCTTTCAAAATGTCATTATTTACCAAATGACACTTTATGACAACAGTCATCAATATTTATGAAGAATTATTCAAGTTCATGACAGGTGTTATGTCATGTTTATGACAGTGTCATGTCAGTCTTATGCACGACTGACATGCATAAGACTGACATTATGTACATTACATTAGGTAATGAAGTATTACCTGATGTACAAATTAAAGTGTGAAGAAGAAACCTTTCCAAAGATAAACCCCTTTGAGACAGTTGTAGTCACAACATGGATTTCTTAACATTACGTCAGTTAGCATGCAACCATAAGCACACCCATCCAAAGATAAACTATATCTACCAACAGGAGCATTGCTGCTGACAGATGGTAAAATTTTCCCACAGATACCACGCTCCTCTCCATGCGCTGCCTGTTACTGTTATTTATTTTTATTGATTCTATGATAAGACTTTTGTTGCTGTGTTGTGACTTACTGGTTTCAGCTTTTGTTTTTCAGACTGATGGAAAACGTCACCTACAACAGTTTTATGCTCCAGCTGGAGGGCATAGATTTCACAAAGGATGTTGTGTACATCGCCTTTTTCTTGTTCCTAGCTTTCTATATTTTTACTATGACTCTTAACTTGGGTTTTTTGATTCTAATCATTATTGAGAAGAGCCTTCACCAGCCCATGTACATTCTGTTTTGCAGCCTGACAGTCAGCGACATCATTGCAGTTACAGAAGTCTTTCCTCGCCTGCTGGTGGATATTTTGAGGCCTCCGTCTGAGCGCCTCATCAGCTACTATGAGTGTGTGGTTCAGGCGTTTCTGAATCAGTGGGTGAGCAGCACTTCCCACACGCTGCTGATGATCATGGCCTTTGACAGATACGTTGCCATCTGCAACCCTCTGCGTTACTCTGCGATTATGACCAGCAGGATGCTGGTGAAGCTCACGGTTACCGCCTGGGGCGTTCCCTTCTTGTTTGTTTCGGTTCTGATCGGACTCTCCGTCAGGCTCAACAGATGCAGGACTTTTGTCTCAAGCCCGTTGTGTGACAACGCCTCATTGTTTAAGCTCTCCTGTGAAAGTGTGGAGATCAATAACATCTATGGCCTCTTTTACACCGTGCTGCTGCTGGCAGCATCGGTCGGCTCCATTGTTCTAACCTACGGGAAGATTGCTGTGATATGTCTGACCAGTAAGAACAAATCAATGAAGAAAAAAGCCCTGAAAACCTGCAGCACTCACCTGGTTGTCTACCTGGTTTTGTCGTTCAGTGGATTTAGTGTTATTGCTCTGCATCGATTTCCGCAGTACTCGTATTACAGAAAAATCCTCACCATTCTGTTTTTTATCATACCTGGAAGCCTCAACACTATTGTTTATGGTGTCCAGTCAAAAGAAATACGCAACTTTTTATCTGAAAAAATTAAGTCACATCAATGTTTACAACTAAAAAATAACAAATAGTGACACAGACTTTATTTTTCTTGTATACCCAATAAAATGTGAGTTCCAACTTTTAGGATGTGGTTGTTTTTTACTGTGTAAATGTCTCACTAAAATTCCTTTTGTTGCAGTGAATTTATGCTTTGCGTCTAGAATAATAATAATGAGACTTCATGTTAGTAGAAATGTGCTTATTAAGGATGAATATATCTTAAGTTGTTTAATCTCTTTTAATCTGACGAGTGTTTGTAGCTGACTCGTGATTAACCACAAATGAATCCGATTTTTTAAAAATATTCTTCATGTACTTTAACACAGTGCTTTTTTATTTTTATAATATTCTTTGAAACACTGGAAAAAGAAACTTTTCTCTTTGAAATGTAACTTTATTATAGTTGCAACAATATCAAGCAATACAAACTCAGTAGCTGGAAAAAGGGTTTCACCCTTGCACTGTGCAATTTCTGGCATTTGCACAGAAATCAAACTTAAACTGTATTTAATTTATTTGTATATACTTTATCTTTTCAGGCGGCTGCTGTTTTATTGTATAACTGCAGGTTGCGCTTGCTGCCCAGAGAAGCGGCACGTTAAGCACGTTCCGTTTTGTTGTTTTTTTCGGTCGCACACTTAACGTGATTGTTTACAAGGAGCGATCGTCGTTATGCAAACTGCATTTGGGAGCAGATTTTACGAGTTTTAAAAGGAACAATATATTTCCCTATCGAATCTTCATAATAAAAATGACATTTTAAAAAAACTGATTTCCTGATTGCATTTATTTAATTTCATCAATGCAACGAAACACAATACATTCATATTGTAACGGAAGGTAAACTTAAAGCACCATCGTACAACAGAGTCACCTGGTGCGTCATTCCTTCCAGGACGCACAGCAGGAAAATAAACATTTAATCATGAATGTACGCACTTATTCGCTTTGATAATAGGCTAGAATAGCTAATATAAACACTTGAAGCCTGTGTTGCCTTTATTATAAGCCTTATATAAGACTTTTAATTTTTTGCGGCTCCAGACAGATTTGTTTTTGGGTTGTTTTTGTTTTTTTTGGTCCAATATGGCTCTTTCAACATTTTGGGTAACAGGTGTTATGCCGAGAATTGCATGCCCTGTCTCGGGAGCGCGCATCGCTCTAAACTCTCGCATATTGATGAGAAAACGGACTAAAATATGACCAAAGAGGAAACTTTTAAAGATATTCGTAACATTATCACGTCTCTTAACCATGTAAGCCCTAAAACGGTGGGTTTTATTTCGCAGATTAATTGAAATAAATACGGTTTTTACAGCTTTATTGAGACATATGAGTCGAATGTTTTTCAGTCAGTGTCTGATGAAAATGTTCTCCACAGATGGTCTGAAATTCCCCGATTTTTCTTTTAACACCATAATAGCTTAAAGCATTACAAAGCAGAAGCCCGTTATATAGAACATTTTATATCATCCTTAACTGTCTAGTCCCCAGGCTCAGCTTCTTCAATGGAAGGCATGTTGGTGGGATTGAGGTGGTCTTCGAAGTATTGTGCCCACCGGCCCTCAATGTCCCAATGTCTCCATGGCCTCTCCAAACTCCTCCCACGCCCGAGTTTTTGCCTCATTAACCACCTGAGCCGCATGCCGCTTCGCCCGCTGGTACCCATCAGCTGCTTCCGGAGTCCCACAGGCCAAAATGGGACTCCTTCCTCAGCCTGACAGCATCCCTCACCGAAGGTTTCCACCAACAGGTTTGAGGGTTGCCACTGCGACAGGTGTTACCCCGCAACCTTGGAGGGCTGAGGGTAATGTATGTGATGGTCTTCCCTCAACGTGTGGTGCTGTGGTATAGAAAAGATGAGGCACACACGTTAAGCTTTCGCCAGCATAACAGGAAGATTTATTCTTCTTGTGTAATGAACATATTTTCAAATATTTGTTTTTTTTAACAATTCAAATAACAGTGCATGAATTTGCTTTTCGATATTTCAATAACCTTCATGACCTATTCTGCATAGGTAAAACACACTTTAATGTCCAAGCATCTTATCTTACAACAGTACCTTATCTGCCAGATAAATAGATACAAAACTGGAAAGAAAAAAATGCATCAAACCAGTTCAATATGAAATTGGTAGTACTTTAGCCGTTTCTCAGCTAGCTTAATACATAGAAACCAAAGTCCGCTAGCATTAGCATACCCCAACCTCCAGAACTGTGTCCCGTTTTCCACATAATACTCAACGCAAACCGGACAATATGACTCACTAGTCAACAACCGATTCAATGAGCTCTTTAACTCCCGACGGTCATCAATATATATGTATAAAAATACATTTTACCAACCTGTGGTATAGAAAAGATGAGGCACACACGTTAAGCTTTCGCCAACATAACAGGAAGATTTATTCTTCTTGTGTGCTCAGTCCTTTCTATACCACCAACGCGACAGCGTCCCTAGCGGCCGCGCGCGGAAGTGCACGGACGAAATTAAACAAAACTATCTAACTTATTACAAAAATTAAAAATACAAAATGAAAAATAATGTTGGGGTGCCTATTTTTCTACTTCTTGGTTTTTTTCACTAATAACTTGTTTTTCCACCCCTCTACACAGGCACCAACAACCTTGCGGCCACAGCTCCAATAATGGAAACACGGAACATGGTCCACTAAGACTCAATGTCCCCCACCTTCCCCAGAACGTGTTCAAAGTTCTGCCAGAGATGGGATCCGTCTCAGGGGATTCCGCCAGACGTTCCCAGCAGACCCTCACAACATGTTTGGGCCTGCCAGGTCTGACCGGCATCCTCCCCCACTACCGGAGCCAACTCACCACCAGGTAGTGGTCAGTGGACAGCTCTGCACCTCTCTTCACCCAAGTGTCCAAGACGTACGGCCGCAGATTAAATGACGACAAAGTCGATCATTGAACTGCGGCCGAGGGTGTCCTGGTGCCAAGTGCACAACCTTATGCCTGAACATGGTGTTTGTTATGGACAATCCGTGACGAGCACAGAAGTCCAACAACAGAACACCACTCGAGTTCAGATCAAGGGGACCGTTCCTTCCAACCACGCCCCTCCAGGTCTCACTGTCAATGCCCACGTGAGCGTTGAAGTCCCCCAGCAGAACAAGGAAGTCCCCAGGAGGGACACTCTCCAGTACCCCTTCTAAGGACTCCAAGAAGAGTGGGTAATCTGAACTGTCGTTCGGCCCGTAAGCACTAACAACAGTCAGGACCCGCCGCCCCACCCGTAGGCGGAGGGAGGCTACTCTCTCGTACACCGGGGTAAACCCCAACATACAGGCGCCGAGATGGGGAGCAACAAGTATGCCCACTCCTGCCCGACGCCTCTCACCATATCTCACCTATGAGACACCTACAAAAACACCTATGATAAAGCCCAGCAGCTGGAATGGAAACAAGCATGAGAAGATAAAGGCCAGACACAGTCCCAGGGCTCCCTCGTCGCCTCCAGGTGGTCCCAGGGCTCCCTCGTCGCCTCCAGGTGGTCCCAGGGCTCCCTCGTCGACTCCAGGTGGTCCCAGGGCTCCCTCGTCGCCTCCAGGTGGTCCCAGGGCTCCCTCGTCGACTCCAGGTGGTCCCAGGTCTCCCTCGTCGACTCCAGGTGGTCCCAGGTCTCCCTCGTCGACTCCAGGTGGTCTCAGGGCTCCCTCGTCGACTCCAGGTGGTCTCAGGGCTCCCTCGTCGCCTCCAGGTGGTCTCAGGGCTCCCTCGACGACTCCAGGTGGTCCCAGGGCTCCCTCGTTGCTTCCAGGTTGTCCCAGGGCTCCCTCGTCGACTCCAGGTGGTCCCAGGGCTCCCTCGTCGCCTCCAGGTGGTCTCAGGGCTCCCTCGACGCCTCCAGGTGGTCCCAGGGCTCCCTCGACGCCTCCAGGTGGTCCCAGGGCTCCCTCGTCGACTCCAGGTGGTCCCAGGGCTCCCTCGTCGCCTCCAGGTGGTCCCAGAGCTCCCTCGTCGCCTCCAGGTGGTCCGGCCCCTGTGCCGACATTGTCCGCGGGATCCGCCTCCAGGGATTCGCCTTCTGCGCCACGGACGTTGCCCCCTTGCTGGATGGATGGATAGTTTTGGCCCCACTTGGAGAACATTCAATCCCCATGAAGACAGAAGAGCCAAGGCTGGGTTCCCGAAGCTGCGGCAGCGGTTTGACACCCCCTATACCTTCTGGGCTAATTTTCCCACCGACCTGCAGCTTAGGAAGCCCAGAAACACCTTCCTGAGCAGATGGATTACCACAGCAAGGGGCAGCCATCTTGCTATGGCAATCCACATTTTAGAAAACAAAAGAAATGTTTTAATCACACCTTAGCAGAATTTAGAGACCAATTAACTAAAGTCGTGATTTTAGACTGTGGCAGGAAGCCGGAGTACCCGGAGAGAAACCTGCAAACAGGAAACTACTTTTTGAAGAGAGGGGGCAAAGGTCAACTAGACAAGCCAAATAAACCAACAGTCATTTTTTTGGACTCTGGGATGAAGCCGGCGAGAACCCACTAATGCACTTGGAGAAAATGCAAACCCCATAAAGACAGAAGAACCCAGGCAGGAACTCAGACCCAGGCAAATGTCTTATTCAAAGAAAAGAAAAGAAATGTTTTAATCACACCTAAGCAAAATTTAGAAACCAATTAACTAAACAGTCTCAATTTCAGACTGTGGCAGGAAGCCGGAGCACCCGGAGAGAAACCTGCAAACAGGAAACCTGTCAAATCTTTTTACCTTTCAATCTAATAATTTAATTTAACTGAACACATCAGGATAAGTGTTCAGTCCCAGTCAGATTTCTCCAGCCTCAAATGGTCAATAATGATTTGTTCTGGGATTTTTTTATCTTCCGAATTTGTTATTTTTAGCTCCTCTCCAAAAGATCCTTGATCATGTTGAAGAGGAGGGGCTGGAGAAACTGTAACGTCAGGTGTGACTTCATTTCTTACCTTTTCCCACAGACATCCGCCGGTTGTTCCTTGCCGTTGAAACGCCTTTCCAAAACTAGTTGCTGCCGTCGTCCAGACAGACCTGGGACACACTTTGGTCTGCTACCTCCTCCTAACCCGACATCGCCACTTTTGCAAGGTCCCAATGAATCGAGAGCGTTGAGGGAGAAAACGCCTCTCTCTGGCACCGAGAAGAGCATTAGAAATGCTCCTTCGGGCCGTGCTCCATCGGGCCCTTGCCGTGGCAATCCATCTGCTCCACCAGGTGTTTCTGGGCTCCCTCAGCTGCAGGTCGGTGGGTAAACTAGCCCAGAAGTTGTAGGGGGTGTTAAACCGCTGCCGCAGCTTCGGGAACCTTTTGAAGATCAAGTCAATGATGAAAAACTTGATCCCTACAGAAACACCTAGGATTAAACCCAGCAGCTGGTATGGCAACACGCATGAGAAGAGCAAAACCAGCCAGAGTCCCACGTAGATCTTTACTGTGGGCTCTGGCCGGACCCAAATGCACACATTTTTGATCTTCTCAAGCGTGTCGGCCATGTTTCCAAAAAGCTCCTGGGTTTTGTGAGCAGAATCGAAAGCCAAGTGGACCATATGTAAGACACCTGTGCCTTTCAGATGTTCCCCTGGCTCACACATGTCGGGTATGATGCTCCTCGGGATCCTCCAGCCTTTGGAAATTAAATAATTTATGGAAAGTTGGAGAATCACGAGGAGCACGATGGAGGAAATGGTCCAGCTAAACCACACTGTGCACATGTACAGACAGAAAAAACAGGCTGTCATGTACACAGAGTGCCAGCTGGATAAAGCAGACAGGTTGTTAAAAAATTGTGCCACAGGTCTGAAGTCTCGTTCAAGGCGTCTCATGTTCTTTGTCATCTTTATGGGGCTTAGTGGGTCCTCCCTCTCCACAATCGCCTTTGGTTGGAAACGGAGTTTCTCCCTAAACGCTCTAAGGCGATCGCGGATCTTCATCTTGGCTGTCGTTGTTCCTGGTCTCTCTGAAAAGTGTGTGGGCTCAATGTTGGAGCGCAACACATTACATCTTTAGAACTTCTTTGATCTATTGTGATGTACATGATGTCATCTATGACCTCATCAGTGAGCTCACTGGACTTCTGGGGCAAGGTCTTGCTTCTGATTGTTGCTATGGAAACGATCAGAACAGTTCTGAATGAGTCAAGCTGAAATAATGACTAAATACTTAAATATTAAGTAATATTTTTTATTTAACATGAAGAGATTAACAGTAGATTTCTACAAATTAGAATTTTTGCGTTTGTGGTTTTCCGTACCTGCTGTGGTATAAGTGGTTGTGTATTCCAACCCTGACTGGTTTCGATGGAGTAGGTGGGCGTGGCGGCGTGGCGAAGTGACCTGTAACACCATTGCCATATGTTTGGCTCTAGATTCCACATGTTTCGACTGAGCTGCACCAAACTTACTGGGATGGATCCTTATCCAGCCCCAGACAGGAATCCATAAGAATCTGCAGACTTAAATCAGGGATTTGTTCCTGATCACTGTTTTCTATTTGTCTTCCTTTTTGTAATACCACACACTCCAAGCGTTCCAGTTCAACCTCAGAACACCATTCAGCCCATCGTCTTCCAGCATTACATCACCAGTAACATTGTCCACAGATTCCAACTCAAACTCACTCCTACTTAAATCTACAACAGACTTTACTGAATGTTTTGTTCCATCAACAAAACCAAACAAACCAGTTCTGTAAAACTCACCAAAGGTTGCACAACTTGAAGGCTTGAGTTCACTATCAAAGCGATAAGGTAGAAATAACTGCATTATGCTTTGGTAAAACTTTTCTGGCTCTTTTGTTTCAGAGAAACGCACATATCGAACAGCTGCTGGTTTTGTCAAAATTCTTTTTGCAATAAACCCAAAGTCATTATTCAACTTTATTGCATTTATACATTTCTCAAGTTTTGTCAAAACGCTATAATCTGAAGCCAACTTAACCAGGCACATATTATTAAACATATTATCATTCGGCCTATTCTTATAGCGGTCAACTATACCAGTCATCCACATGTCTTGTGGGGTAAGATCCTGTGATGTAGCTTTTGTCTCAAAACAGAAATGGGAAAACTCATTTTCACAATATTATCACCAGTTGGAATAAAAATAACGCTCCGAGAAAACTCCTTTAAATGCATGTTGGTGAGTCACATGTCACTTCATCCATCCAAACACAAGAAATGAAGTGACATGTTGATGTACAAATCACTTGAGGATTTATCCTCAGAAATCAAATCTGGATTTTATCCTCAGATGAAGAAGTTTAGAAATAAATGTGCAGAAACTTAAACTGGTTCTTGGAAATGTGTGGCTTTAAAATCAGGGCAAAAACAATAAAAATGATAATTACTCACCTGGAAAATGTGAAAGCAGACATGGTTTTTACAGGAAACCCATCTTTTGGATTCATGAGAATAAAACCTCGAGTGTAACCAATGCAGCCATTTTAATTCATCAGCATCATCGGTCCATCTGAGTCGGCGCGGTTACGACACGTGGGTCAAGCGGCAAACAAGCCTGTGAGCATGACGTCAGCTGCGTCTGAATAGCACGAGGTCTTCCCCTTCCTGACATTGCCACGTGGTGCAAAAGTATATACACAAGACCAGAGTGCAAAAAAGTAGATAACAAAAGACTTGGTTTACAATGAAAAGCAGAGTTGAATAAGAATTTTAAACGAAATTGGCAGGAGCTGCCAGCACCCACTTCTGCGCCATTGACCGCTCAACAGCGCCCTCATTTCACAGCTTTAAGCAGATAAACTGACTCATTATGGATTTATGTCCTATTAATAAAAACTCTCTGATGAAACAAAATAAAATGCAGATCTGATCCGGTTCTGTTTTCACATGGTCTTAACTGCCTCCTTCACAATAAAAGCCTGGAGTTCTCACCCTTAGCATGTTTGTAAGGACAAACCGAGCCTGCATTAATCATGTAATATTAATTTTAGTCGGCCATGCGGAGTTTAATGTGACGTTCAGGAACAATCCGATTCTTTTTTTAGCGGCTCTGTGCCCTGAACAGGAGGACTCAAGTCTCAGTTAGTGAGAGCCTTTCTTTGTTTTGTTTTGTTTTTATGACTTTGCTTGCTTATAATGCTCTGCATGTGTAGTTCGGCGGAGAATGGGATGTTTTGTTGAGCGTTAGACCTTATTGTTACCCAACAATAAGGTCTAACTCTGTGGCATGCCCAACCACAGTGTTAGCCGTGCCCGTCCTGGCTTCGAAGCTGTTTATTTTATTTTTTTGTTTTTGTCTCCCGAGTGGTGAACTTTCCACTAGTCTTATGTTCATATGACACGGAAAAGACTCCTGCACTTCCATTATATGTGCCCCCTGTCCACCGCACTTTTACAGTCGTTAAAACGGTTTAATCCGTTGATAAAATGTAGTAATGCGTTTTTCCGAGCCGCCTTTAAATGCAACATTAGCGTTAAGCGCCAGTGGGTTGAGGACAAACATGTTGCTATGCAACAATCATGGCACAAAACCATTAAAACGCAAACATCTTTGCACTTTTTCCCCCTAAACACACCGAGTAAGTAGAGTAATGCTGTTGGACGCAATGTTAGCTGGTTAACGACAATAAGTCTCGTTAAGCTAGTTAAGAATAGTTTTTTTTCCAGCTGGGTATTAGTAGTTACATTTATGTGTCCACACTGGAGAGAACCTTAATTATAACCTGTCAAAATGAAGAACGGCTTCAAATTTTTACATCGTTTTGAAAAAAGAAAAAATGGTCAAATGCGGAAAATATTCGTTAACGCGGCCTCTGCATGTAAGTATCAGCCGATCACCATCCACCGAAATTAAGGAAATCGGGTGGACCTGGTTCTGGTTCTGGTTCTGGTCCTGGTTCTGGTTCTCTCCACTGGTTGCTCTGGTAACAGCTTGCTGGTTTCCTGTGGATAATCAGACGAGGTTTTATCCTTTAGCGTCAACTGAACAGAACAGTTCTGGACCTGGGCACTACCGGACCTAGATGGTACCGGACCTGGATGGTTCCCGGACCTAGATGGTACTGACCCGGTTCATGTGTCAGACTCAATGTCGGATCAGATGTTGAGGGAATGAACGATTCCCTGTTTGTCCTGATCTAATGAACTCAAACCTTCACAATAGCAATCCCGGTTTATTTAATCTGCAGGACTCTGGCGCCCTCTGCTGGCCGCCATTCGTCACTGCACTCTAGAGTTTATATGGGAAAATGTTTTTCTTTTGATCAGATCAAGAGGATGAACGTTGTAGTGTCCTGCTTATCAAACTTTAGCAGGCTAAGCTGGACCACATTAAATCTTCAAGAGATGGATCCATTTCTGCTGCATGAATATTAATATTATTAGTGAAACGAGTGAAACTCGTCTCTGGGCCCAAATACAGAGACGAGCCCTGCAGGAGGAAAACCATTTTAATGACAAATGCCAAAACGTTTGGAGTCTGGTGGTTGTCATGGAGATTCATTGTTCTGGGTCATTGATGGAGTGGTTCTGGTCAGTCGGCCTCTCCACCGGTCCAGGTGTGGATCATGATTCTGACTCAGGTTCTCTGGAGACCAAAGCCTCAGTTCTGTAGGTGTTTCTGGAAAACTGGAAAAAATTTGTTTCTGTTGTTCAGGCTCTTCAGATCGGAGCAGGATGTCCTGCTGTTTCACACTGTAAAGTTCGGGTTCTGACCGGGCCTGGATGGGAATAAATTGTTTTCAGTTTTCCAAAGTTGTGGTTAATTGTTCAAGTCATTATGAAGACGATATTTGGCACCAAACAAAAAAGAAACCTGGAAACAAGCAGAAAGTTTGTGTGGAATAAGAGAGCAGAAAGCTGAGCTGCTGTTTCTGTTGATTTATCTTCCCTTAATTATGGTATTAAAATTAAAATTAGTCAGGTTATCTTTGATATTGAAAATCTGAAATATTTAATTATGGCGTCAAATTAGAACTGCAAGCACATATAATGGGTTTCTCGCCCCTCCCAGCAGGTCCCCTCCTTGCATTGCCCACCCACACGCAACGGGTAGAACAGGCGGCACAGGCCTGTTCCATGCAGTGCTGCCTGAATGCATCATAATATACCAACACATTATTATGGTTCTTTTCAGAACATTTCTTGTGTTTTATCAAGTTTTTTCTTGTGTCTTAAAATTCATTTTTGATCAACAGACAAACATTTTTCCACTATAGTGTAGTAATTCTATTTGGCCATACAATGGAGCCAAATCCACATCTATCTTGGCCAGCAACATGTCTGAACTTCAACATGCTAATCTCTTGTCTTACTTAATCTATGGGGAATCCCAAGTTTAACACTAGTCAATACCCTGAGTCCAGGATCTTTTGACCCTGGACTCAGGCCAGTAACGATCTCTTTTGTCTTATCGACGTTCAGGAGCAGGTTGGTCTTTTTTCACCAGTCCACAAGATGTTGTACCTCTTTTCTGTAATTCACTTCATTGTTATCCTGAATGAGGCCTACAATTGTCATGTAATTTTAAAGCATGCTGACACATCCTGTATTTGTGCTGCTTTACATGATTTGTATACAGATTTTTTCACCGGATAAAAACCTCTTGCTTTGAATTCAAATTAATTTTTGTTTTTTAAAATTCAACATTTGATTGAACTATTAAAATAATTTCCAGTGTACCACACGACTTAAAGGAATCTAGAGGAAAGTGTTTTTAAATTAATTTTGCCACAGCACTGCAGTGTGACGTATGTGTTTTATGTTGACGTGTATTAAACACATGTCCATGGTCCATTACAGAAGAGGAGCTTTATAATTCATATCCACAAAAATAACATTCAATAAGACAAGGTACAGAATATTTTTTCCATTAAGTTTACATGAAAGAAATTAAATGCAGAAAATAAGCGTTTGACATTTGGAAGATAATTTATATCTTAGTTTTAAATGCTGTTATCTTAATACATGTTCAGAAGCTATGTTTACTGACTATTCCACCTTTTACACAGAGTAATCATACTTAAAAAAGAGAAGATGACAATTTAAAAAGTAAGCTAATGCTATCAGTGACTAGTTAGGTAATACTGTAACGATTAAGACAAAAAAAAATCAGATTTCATATACTCTATTAGGGCAATAAAAAATATACTGCTGTATAAGTAATAATGTCAAGAAGGATGCAGCCAGATAAACAAGTGACATGACGATGCTGCAAAGGTATTTCAGCTTGACAAACTGAGAGTGGACCTTCACATATCTCAGCTGTTGTGTTCCTTTTTCTCTGCTACTTCTTGTTCTGATGTGTCATTGCAATGTTTCCTCTCTGAACAGTTCAGACCGCTCTCAGTGTGATGTGTTGGCAACAGTTGTCAAAATCATTCACATGAGTTTGTTACCAGATGGCCACAGTTTGAAAACACTTTACATTAAAATTATCATTGTAAACATATCAGTATATTTAAAACCCATTTTAAGAAGAAATTCAAAACCATTCAATGTATTTTTTTTTTTTTCACAACAGTAATAATTAAACTGACCAGGTTTCAAATATAACTGCTCCTTGTTCACAAAGTTTTAAATCTGGCAGGTCATGGCTGTGGGGCTGAATATAACAAAATATTCCCTTCAAAATGGAAACTAAAGGCTTACAGTCTGGAATGACCTGCAGAGAAAAAGGGAAGTTAAATGTGTAACATATCATAATGGCCAAGCCTTTAGAGAAGACTATTTATTATTGTATCATGTCAGGAGAGTGCATTATGACATTCTGTATCGGTTAAAAGATCAGGATTTCTATGTTTGCTCAGTATTCGTAAACAGAGTGAGGTGTTCTCTATGATGTGCTTCTAGTGCTCTGGCTGTTGAAGCTAATGTGTCTGGACAGGCAGGGAATTTTTTCAATCACCAGTTTGTTGAAGTGACTCTGGAACTTTTTCCCTAGAAATGTGTAAAACATTGGACTAATGCAACAATACAAGTATGCAATGTTTCGGGTCAAGTAATATGCATAATCTAGGTTTTGTTTGGTGGAACATGATTCTTCCTCGTCTGTCTCGCCAGCTGAAATATGAATTGCTCGAAGAAGGCATACAAGATTGTAGGGCGTCCAGCAGACAAAAAATGTGAAGATGATTACAAATATTAGCTTTATGGCTCGACACTTCTCCTTCATCCGGGTGGAGAGAATCCGCAGTGTGATCCTAACGTAGCAGTACATGACCATTATCAGAGGTAAGAGGAAGAAAATCATGAACTGTTGATAGAAACTGACCAAACGCCAGACTCTCATACTGCTTGCTGATAACCCTGATTCTTCACACATTTTGCCTTGCATTGAGTTCATAAACACATTTCGAAGGACCAACTCTTTAACACTTGCTGAAATACTGATACACCAAACAATGACAGACGATATCATGGCATACTTTTTCTTCCTGCGCTTGCAAGCTGCAAGCGCATGCACCACAGCTAGATATCGGTCAAATGTCATGAGAGTGAGGAAGAGGATGGAGCTGTAGAAACCGATGAAATAAGCACTGCTGACCATTTTACATAGAGCTTCTCCAAAGATCCATTCAGACAAATGGTAGGTAGCCCAGAAAGGCAAACTGGAGGCAAAAAGGAGATTGGAAAGCACCAAATTCAGCAGAAAGATGTTTGTGACTGTGGTGAGCTTCTCATACTTGAAGATAATGAGGAGGACAAGGCCGTTTCCAAGGTAACTCAGGAAGAAGTTAACAAAGTAGAACACTGGGATCAATTTTGCACCAAACATATTAACAGTCTTTTTGGCACACAGCTGGACAACTTCGCTGACCACGTGGCTCGGGTCCTCTGTTATATTCATATTCTGCAGGTAGAGCATGTAATTATAGTCATCATCATCCTCCATGTCTGATGTTTCTCCTGTGGCACATTAAAGAAATATAGAAGTCAGACTAGAGCTAGGATAAAATCTATTTTCCTATAAGTTACACACAGAGGTCTGGGTTGAAACTCTTACACAACTAATACAAGTCTGAACAAAACAGACAAAATGTTGAAAAACTACACGTCCATATGCAATTATTTCCCCAAAATTTATAGACAGACAGTAGTTATTTTTATCATCTGTATTACCTTATTAAGGTTAGTTGTATGATAACTTGTGCTTCACCATGTCCAAAAGGTTATTGCAGATATGTAACATAACTAAAAAGGCTAACTTACGTATATTCATACATTCACTTGCATACATCCAACATAACTGAAAAGGTTTTGGCCAAAATCTGCTTGCACATGCAGCTCAACACATTAAGGGACCTTGGTCAATATATTAACCATCACAATATGTTTCTAACAGAACAAGGCCTTGTGCTTAATTTGTACTTAATATTAACATATGAATATAGACTAAAAATCTGTATTGAGGAATTTTTCTGACATTTATTTGATTCTATGTGCTAAAAGTTGTTCAATAAAAAGTGGATTCAACCAGATGCTACAGATAAACGGGCCACTTAAATCCCAATTGGGGCTTTTCTGCATGACATTTCCATGTTCTCCTCATTCTCTCTTTACTTGCATGAAAAAAATTGAATGCAAAATTCACAAATACATGCACAAGGCTATGTGAATATTCCTGTGTTGTCTAACAAAACTCATTGAACACTGAGTATTGAGAGAAAAATTAATTTTAGTACATCTTTATCAGATAATGTTGTAACAACATTTAAAGAATCAGTCCCCTTTTTAATTTCCTTAATATCCCCAGACAAGAAATAATTATAATAAGTTGCAGTAAGTAAAGACTGTATTAGAAATACTGTATGTCTTAATCAGAGACATTTAGACCTAAAATTATATCTTTTAAAACTCCCACATTTATTCCATTAGAATTGTTACCTCTTAAATGTTTGAGATTTGTCATCTCCCATCTTCATATTTCTATAATTTTACTCTGATACTTACTCTGATATATTTACATATATCTTATAGAGAAGTATAGTGGGAGAAGTATAGTTTTGAAATAAACTTTACCCATTGATTCATAATGGGTAAACATTTTGTCACACTGATGTTTTTCGTCCCAAAATCAGGAATTGAAACTGCTGATCAGCAAGATTAAAAAGTCACGTCTCCTACGCCTTCGCAACACTGGTATATGTATATGTTTGTATATAAAAAAAAAAGTGTTGCTTCTTACCAGAAATGACACATTGCCAGCTTTATTTTTGAAGAACATTGTGTTTTAACTCCTGGCTATATCCGGATGTTGAGATTGCACTGCAGATTTCTCACAAAAAGCTGTGCTAGGGACTGAAATTTACACCGCCATCAGAACAGATGCTTCTCTTGGGTCATTGCTTATGTTTCTCCATCTTAATATTATTTCAGAACAAAGCTTTATGTTCAAACCACCAAACTGTCCAAACATCTGGTCACATTTCCGGATGAGCGGTTGCCACATTAGGTGCTACATCTAAGCAGTTCATGGCTGCTACTTCCTTCCTACAATTCTAAGAAAATAGCAAGGCTGTAAGAAGTCATCTTTTTTTAAATTTTGTTTAAGAAATATTGAAAGTCTTGAATTTGGTGGGTGTTTTGCACAGTTATTAGACTTAAAAATGTTAGAACCTGCTGAAAATCACACCATTGTTATGTCCTGATATATAAAAGCCTACAGTTATAAGTACAGTTCCTACTTGTACAATGAGTGTATATGAATAAGAGCTTGAAACAGTTTGAGTGGGCAACTTTCATTAAATTAAGTCTATTTTTTTTTATGAACATTAAAGCTTTCTTCATCAGTAGTAAAACTTTAAGTTCCCAAAAAGCTGTATTTAGCTAGAAACGTCACTTTTAAAGGAAGTCATTATGGTAAACCTAAAGAATCAGGCCTTCTCGTGAGTTAAAAAAAAAAAGTCACAACATAAAATAAATAAATAAATAAATAATAAAAAAAGAGCTACCCCTTAAATAATCTGTGAAACTATATCCTGGTTATAGTTTCGGTTTAGAAGAGTGATGAAAGTAACATCTATATATATGTGATTCTCACAGTACGACTTTAGCTAAAGTTTTATAAAATAACAACAGCATCGAAAATCAAGCCAACTTGACCTTACCAGTGCAGCTTTGTAGATATCAGCCTGTGGTCAAGACCCAAAATGGAGTCGCATAACATTTGTTTGCGACTTTGACTTTTGAGAGTAAGAAAATCAGAGGGGGCTGTACCTTGGCAAACGGATGTTCTTAAAAGCCTGTGGGTGTGTTTGTGTCTTTCTGTAGACTATTCAGGAAAGATATGACACATGAAATCAAATAACTTTTTGCCAAAAATTTACTTCTATAAGAAGCTGTTATGCACTGTAGCTTCTCAGGAACAAGTAATAATATTACTTGGGTGATATTATTTTGAAGCATCACTATTCCAGTAAAATTCTGTGCTCACTGTGAGCATGCAGTTAACAGTGGACATTGTCTCTGCAAGTACTTAGTATTGTTCTAACATGTAAACATTACCTTCTATAAGTAGTGGTTTCAAAAGTCATGTCATGTTATAGAATACTGCAATAATTATAATTTTATATTTTGTCTGTATGATTACATCATTTTCACAACTTAAGTCAGACTGCAAAAAAGAAAACTACTCAAGTACTCAATACATGAGGCCTTTTTACTGAATATGTTTTGCTCTTCAGTAGTTTTTCCCAGATGACTATTTTTTACTTCTGCTAATGCATCTCAAAAAATAATAATTACAATGTAATAATATAATATTGCGTAAATGTGTAATCTCAAAAAGTAAAGGGGTTATTTTTTAGAAATGTATTACGGAGTCAAATTCTGACAAGCAAAACAATAACTGTTTTGCTTGTCGGTTATTGTAGGATGAAATGACTGGCAAGAAATATTGCATACATTATTCTAATTTTTTGGAGTTGTGCTAGTAAAACTAGTCATCCAAAAAACTACTGAAGAGGAAAAATATTCATTGAAAACATGTTATGTATTGAGATAAAGACATAGAAGTATAACAGTAGTGCTACTCTTGATTACTATTTTTGACTGCTCTACCTATGGAGGAATTTTCCTGCCATAATCCAATAGCACACATTTTCAACGTGAAAGCAGGATTTCATATATTTTGTTCTCAAAACTTTTAACACTTTTACTTACATTTTTATTTTGAAAGCAGGACTTCGGGTCTTTCTTCTCCAAACTTGTAATGATTGTTCTTAAAACTTCTCCCCGTGCTCAGACTCGTGCTAGTGCCAATCTTCACTTGCAAAACTCTCTGCTCGCTTGGTGGAATTTTCCTGCCATAATCCAAGAGCACACGATGATGTGGTGAACAAGAAGGATTGCTGCTGCTGCTGCCAGGAGTTGATGAGCAGTAACTGGGTTCACCTGTGTGGCAGAGGATAAAAGGGAACAGGAGTGGAGACAAGAAAAACTCATTTCTTGTTGTTTTGCTGTTTGTCTGACCACCAGGTGGGAGAGTGCCATTCACAGTGACTAGCACTAGTGAAGGGTCTTTGAGGCCTAACTGGGCGTGTGGCACATTTCCCAAATTGTGTCGACACTTTGCTGAGACTGTGTTGCTTTGTCACTTACAGTGACATCTTCTGGATTTTTCCTGCAAAAGTAATTGCAGGAAAATTCAATAAAGACGGGAGTGTTAACCCGTTCATCCCCCTCATGCCGGGCATGTCGATGCCTCAGCATTGTGGAAGTGCTCCGGTTACAGTAAGACAAAACTTGTGAGCAAATCCTACATTTTTCATATACAATACAAATAAAAGTTAATCCATGCAAACTAACTCAAATATCACATGGAAAGAAATTTGAATAATCCGAAAGAAAAAAATGATCAAAAGTGGAAATCAGAACGGAATAATTATTTTTCCGTTATACGATCAAAATGATCCTGCACGGAAGAAAACGTCCTGTTCCTTCACAGTAAAAAATGCGGTGTTAATATTTCAGTGTTAACCTAATTTAATCTAAATAGAGTATTTATAACTATATGGAGTGTAAATCGGCTCTGACATCGGAGTTAAAAGTCAGAGTAAAATGCTACATTCACGCAGTGAAACTCTTGACTCTGTCAAGTGTCAATAAGGCGCCAGTAAAGATTTTTGGCAGAAGGAGGAGGAGGAGGAGGAAGAGGAGGAGGAAGAAAGGAGACGAAGCAGCAGTTTTCTGAAGTTCGTGAGGCTGTTTCCATTTTGGATTCTGAACGGAATTGTGCTACAGAAAAGGTAAGTAACTTTTAACAATCCGGTGTTGGTAACTTATTTTGATATTAATTGTACTGAAGAATTATATAATAGCTTCTGTTGTTATCCGTTAAATATGTTCGCAACTATTATGGGTGAGTACTAGCGTAGCAAATGGTTTTGGCACCATGGTTTAGTTTGTTAGTGGTGAAAAAAAAAACCTTCATGTCTCCTCATTTTTGTATCCGTTTTATTCTGTTGTTCATGTTCAGGGCAGCGGGAGAAAGCTGTATTGTGTAGGACGAGAGCCGAGGGTTAGCCCTATGCTAGACACGTTGTCCACCTCACAATATTTGCTGTTTTGTTCTGAAGGCTGTCAAGGTAAGAATACGTAACTGTTATACATTGTAATAGTATTAATCACTGTGCCTTATGCCATACGCCCAGATTCCGTGGGTACTTCGGGGTCGTAGCAGCAACCACTGAGTCACGTTAGCATGGTTAGCACCATGGATGTAGCAGCTAACAGGCGCCATATTGCTTGTACAGGTTATGTTCAAGTGTATCGAGAATATAAACTCAGTTTTCAAATGGCATTTACTTTGAAGCACATTTATTAACTATTAAAATGTCATGGTTGTTTATTTTCTTTTCTTTTTTTAACAGACCATGCTACTGCGTGTTTTGTTTGGTGGGGAGCAGAAGTACGTGAAACTTTTTGACCTAACATTTGATGCATTCGTGAGAGAAGGTTAGTACCTTAGTAAAATAATCTCACTACTTTTTTCTTACATAAGAAACCCATCTTGCATTAAGTAATTTTTTCTTTGCTTTAACATGTATTAAAATGTTGTACTGGATTGACTTACTCTACTTATTTCACCCTTTATCAACAGTAAATGTTTTCATTTTCACTTCTTTAAATGAACCGTTTAAGCCATCAGATCTATGTAATGTTTATTCGACCGCAGTTTGATTTGCATTTTTCTGTTTTGCCTCGTTTCAGTTTCACACTTTTTCGCATTAAATCCTCTTCAAATACAACTCTGGCCTGGTCCTTGAAGGAAGTGACGAGAGACACAGTTTGGCTCACATTGAACATCCACAGTGCTTTTATCTTCAGGACTGTCCTGCTTTTGAAACCTCGCGGGATAGAAAACCATTCTGGAAAGTTGCCGATTGTAACTGCTTGGAGTTCTAGTTTAGCTTTGTCTTCTGTTTATTTTATGCTTTCAGCGGGGGTGACTCGTATGTCATCCACCACCAGAGGGCGCTGCAGTCCTCCCGTTCTGGATCTCGGTTCTGAACCGAACAGGTCCGGTCCAGAGTTCATTGGGTCACAGATTAGAATCAGAAGCAGGGAATAATTATAAATATCATTTATTGTAAATCAATACAATCGCAGATTCAGCTGATTGATTATACTGACTGAACAGTGAGCGACTCATGCAGTGTTGGTTTATAAAGAGGATAAAATGTTAAAGAATCAGAACCGACTCCGGTCCAAAATAAAGCTCCCAGGTTTTAGGACGTTAGATGATTTTATGTCCTTAATAAAGCACTAAATGATCAGATTAACGGATAATCTGTTGGCATTTAATGTCTCAAGAATCAGAATGGAAAAACCTCTGAAGCTAAACATCATCAACAAACATGAGGAAGTTCTGGAAGTTCTCAGGTCCATGAACGACACGGCAAACGTCCCAGCTAGAACCAACGGAGCCGTTTGGACCTGCAGGGAACCGGAGCCAGGTTCTCCTGGTTCAAATAGCTACACATTATTGCTTCAAATATTTTAATCTGACTGTATTCTTCACTTCCAGAAAACCCAACTTCCTCTAAAGGTTGCGGGATAAGATTCTGCTTGGTTCTGTTTGGGTTCAAAGGTCACGAAGCAAAACATGGTGAAAAACTTCAAACTTGATGAGCTGTAAAGGTGAGAAACCTCAGCAGAGTGGAGGTGACCAGATGTTCTGGTCGGATCCGTCAGACGGCCTTGCCCAGGATCAGGACGCTCATGAAGAAGAACATGACGAAGAAGAGCCACATGAAGAAGCGGTCCATGACCTTGGCGACCTTCCTCCACTCGGCGACGCGGCGCTGGGCGGTGCGCTGGTCCTGGTACGACCCGGCGATGGACTCCACGCTCTGCAGCAGCCGCTGGTGCTGGCACACACACCTGGTTCTGACCCGGATCTCCCTCTGGGTCGCCCCGCCGGCCGGCTGCTCTGCCTCTCTCTCCTCGGAGTGGTCGATGGTGACCAGCAGATCCTCCTTCCACACCGCTTCCTGCCCCCCTATCTGCTGCTCCCCCACTTCCTGCCCCCCTGGACCTTCCTCTTCCTCGCCCCGCCCCCCCCACGCCTGCCCGTTGACGTCCCAGCTGGCTCCTCTTTCTCTGTCGGCGGACCGGCTGTGGGACTCCTGCCGGGACAGCGGCTGCTTCCTGGACGGCGCCCCCCCCAGGCAGCTGGCCCCCACCTCGCTGACGAAGCAGATCCGGGCCAGGAAGTTGAGGACGAGGAGCTCCGCCCACTTTGGGACGGGCCGGGCCTCGGAGCCGCAGTGGTGAATGTTCATAATGAAGATGGTGAGGGCGGTGGAGGCGGTGACCATCGTCATGGTAGCGATGTAGTACTTCCCTGGTGGGACACCGACAGGTTACCATCTGGACTCAGAACCGGGTCAGACTTAAAGGTCTGGTACCATGTCTCCAGGCACATAGTGCCACTTTACAGCTCAGTAACTATGTTATAAAAATATCAAGTACAACTTAAAAAATGCTACTTCCTTATTTAATGCTCTGAAATTGGGCCTCTGTCTCTTTAAGAATCTCATCTGAAGCTCCGCCTCCAGGAAGTCATCCCAACATGGCTCCTCTTTTAACCCTTTACCATTATTACCAGCATTGCTCTGAGAAGTAGCTCCCATAATGAGCTCAGTAGTTCCACCAGCTCTCTGCTAATTGCTGCTGGCTAGTCTGAAGGAGCTGACAGGGGGAGGAGCTGCGCCTTGAAGGCAGGGCTAGGTCCACCCAGGCGTTTTGCTCAGCTGAATGGTTGTCATGGAGATTAAAGATTTCTCACACATGAAAGAATCAAACCAGCCCTGCAGGGAAAAACAACATGATGAAAACTGATTTTACGTGATACTGCTCCTTTAAACAGAACCAACCCTGACCAAAGCTAACTGACAAACAGATTATTTTTCCCATTTCATCCGTATGGTCGTAACCACGGCAACGAGGTCAAAAAGACATGAATTTATTAAAGCTGAATATTTATTAAGCCTGATTTCAGCCTGCTCCTTTCTTCTTCCGTCCTCAGTGTGTGTGTGACAAGGTGTGTGTGGGTGACTCGGTGTGTGTGACTGGGTGTGTTTGAGGATTTAAAGCTGCTGCTGCCGGAGCTACCCGGTGCTGAATGGATCGGTGGATCCTGAGCTGTGATTGGTGGATTCGCTGACAGGAAGCATCGACCCGCCGGCTTCCTGCTGATTGCTCTGCCACAGTCATTACGGCTGATCTGCTGACTCAGCAGGATTGAAACTCTTCCTGGTTCTGCTCTGATGGAGCGACCCGATGTGGATCCCGGCCAGGAATCTAAATCCTTTAATTAGGAGCAACGCCTTCGCCCCCCCAGCAGAGCAGAGCTGGAGGCTTTATCTGTTTATCTGGAAGCCGTTTCCTCCACGGAGTCGGACTGAAACGCTGCTGCTGCTCATTAAAACTTCCCTCAGAGAAATTACAGGATTCAGTGAGAAAATAACTTTATGCCTCCAGGCAGGTTTATTAGATCAAACTGCAGCGTCTCTGTTCTGTACCATTGATTCTGATGATTATTGATGTGATAATAATGTGATTATTAATGTGATTGAACTCAGCTGTTTTACTGATACAAGCTGACATTAAACCTCTGCCTGGATGCAGCATCAGCCTCATCTGCCTGCAGCTTTAACAGCAACAGGGGAAATTAAAAACCTGCTTTTTTATCTAATAAAGAATCATAGAAATGTACATAATCTCTCACTGCATCACATTAACTTTCATGTTTATTTCTCCTGAAGATATAAAAACCAGAGAGAAATATTAACATTTCTGCCTGAGAACACCGTAGCATACTTCTTGTTGTTGTATGGCAGGCCGTTTTAACATTAAATCAGTTTCATCTATAATTACATTCTAATTATCTAAGCCACGGCTGCTGAAATCCGCAAAGAATTTCCTGTTTATTAGAAGAGATAAAAGTGCTGCAGTCGAACAACTTAAAACAATATTTGATTTTTAATTTAAATTTTAGTATGTTATGTAAATCTGGGATATTTTGACAGAATAATTATCAGTGATGTTTCCTGACTAGTCGGAATGTCCATTCAACATATCTGGAATAGAAAAACCATCTAGATTAAATATATCTAATTCATTCGAAGACATAACGAATTATGACGAGTCAGAATTCCAGATATCTGTAAGTTAGTTTTGATGAGTCATCATTAGGTTTTATCTGCACTAATATAATATTATATATCTAAGCTTATTATATCTTGAATGATGGAGTCATTAGTGTGTCTTTAATTGGACCCAAAGGTAATCTGTCTTAATTGTGTTTTATGTTGATGTTTGATAGCAGACATGTTGAATCCTCCAGTCAGAGACGTTTGTTCTCTGCTGAGGTTCAGGACAGAGGAAACTCCTCACCGATCAGCGGGACGCTCTCGGACGGCGGCATGCTCTCGGCCACCAGCAGCTGGAACACGGTGAGGGCCAGCAGCACCGTCACGCCCAGCGACACCTTCTCGCCCGAGTCGGCCGGCAGGTAGAAGCCCAGCGGCGCCAGGAAGGAGATCATCATGCAGGGCAGCAGCAGGTTGAAGATGTAGAAAGAGGCGCGGCGCTTCAGGTGCAGCGTGAAGGTGATGTCCGGGTACGGGTCCGAGCAGCAGCCGTACAGGATCACGTTCTTTTTGGCCGGCATGCGCAGAACCTGCGGGACAGGGGTCAGAGGTCGGTCACAGCAAGCCGGGCAGCGGGCGACCCGGCCGGTGACCGCTCACCTCCCACTCAACGTTAGGGACGAAGTCGGCCAGGTCGGCGCTGTCCAGCGCGTTGAACAGGTCCATCTGGTTCCCGTTGTGGGTCCAGGAGCCGAAGGTCAGGTGGCATTGCTGAACGTCGAAGGGGAAGAATGCCACATCCACCGAACATGAGCTCTTAGTGATGGCCGGCTGGTCCCACGTCACCTGGCCGTCGTTACGCAGCACCACGTTGGTCTCCATGGAGCTGGAGAACTCATCGTCCGCACTGCGGAGAGGCGAGGGTTAAACCCCAAGGAAATCACAAGCCCGCTCACCTCACACAGCCCCGCCCATATACTGTAACTCCTCCCACCTGGAGAACTCATCATCCACACTAAAGACAGGGAAGGGTTAAACCTGGAGGAAACCAGGGCCTGAAGACCACAAGCATTATCCACCCTACAGCACCCCCACCCTGTGCCCTATCCCCGCCCCTGCAGTAGCTCTCTCCTAGGGGGTGGAGCTAGAGACTCTATCAACCTGACATAGCCCCGCTCACCTGTTGTAGAGCACGATGTCGGGCCTCCAGACGTAGCTGCTAGGGATGCGGACGACGTCCAGGCCGTCGTACTCGTCTCTCCTCCAGCTCAGGAAGGCGTCCATCCACACCTGGCGGACCCACAGGTAGGTGGTCAGGATCTGGTTCCGCTCGTCCTGCAGAGAGCGGAGCGGTGAGAGTGGGGAGCTGCCGAGCGCGCTCAGATGGTGGCGGCGGTGTGGTTACCATGTCGATGATCTGGGACAGCGTGATCTGCAGCGTGACGTTGATGACGTGGTCGGTGTCGTCCACTGGCCGCAGAGCGTTGGTGTAGTTGGAGAAAAGGTCGCTGAGCAGCTTCTGGGCGAAGCGGCCATGGGCCGAAAAACACCCTGCAGACCGGATTACTCTGGATTATTCATTCTTAAAGAAGTAGTTTACAACTTTTTCTCATGTTTCTTTAATTTCTCTTTTCAAACATTAACTTGTTTCCAGGAGTTTCTGTCCTCTTATCTGATTGTGAATCATTTCTAATCCGCAGCGCTTCCTGCTGCAGCTGATTCATTCCCTCCTTAATTAACCTGATCATCACCTCAGCCTTAATCTGGAACAGCAGGATTACACTAATCCACTCATTAATGAGGAACAGGATCAGAATCTGATTCAACTCTTTTAAAAATTAAAGTTGTTTAGCATTATTTTCATGAGTTCATATTTCTGTATTTATTGTTTTATTGGTTGGATGCCTGCAGCTGCAGACCAATCAGATGAGAGAACCCTGCAGGTGATCCATCAGAACCTGATCTCCGGTTCTTCCCGTCTCCTCCTCTGACCCTCATAAGGGTGGAGGGAAACTCTGCAGATCCATAAATCAGTAATAAAATCCATGAACGGCCCAGAACCAGCAGCAGAACCAACTGGGCCTGCTAAGGTTCTGTTGTGATCCCGGTTTGGCCCAAAGCTGCTGGGTTCTGATGAAATGAGGTCCAGATGAATTATAACTAGAATATGAATGAATCTCCTGTGGTTCTGATGGAAACAGGAATAAAACCCAGTTACTCTCTGTGGCCGTTGGAACTGAACTGGGTTCTTGTTCGGCTCGGTTCTGGTCCGATTCATGTTTCATTGAGTTGAGCAGCAGCTCGTTGAACTAAAAAGGAGCGGCTGCTGCGGCGCTGACCTTCAGATTCCTGAGGACAGGAGATGCTGCTGCTCTGGACAAACATGGACATGCTCACTGGACCCGGTTCTGACCCGGTTCTGGCCCACTATCTGCACCAGCTGGGGCTGTTTGTCAGAACCTGGCGGCCTTTAGCGCGTCTGGGAGATAATCTGAGATGGGACGCCTCCCACGTCTCTCTGGGCTAAACATTTACCTTGTTAGGCTGATTCTCTCTGGCGGCCATCTTGTCTCTGGGGTTATTTACCTCCAGATTAGATCAACTTCCTGCTCAACGTCCCTCTGTTTACCTCATTTCTAACTCTTATTACTCAGGGTGCGCTTTAAATCTAAGGACCAAATCACAACCAGAATCAGATACAGATCAAAGTCACCATAAACTTGTGCTGCATTACATCATGACATATTTGCTGCTGCCTCGTTAATAAACCCCAACGTCTGATTGGTTCCGTTGGCTTCAGGGGAACCAATCAGGTGACGCCTTAGTCCTCAAGTCACAACATTTACCCAATAATTACCAATAACTTAAATAAACATTTTATTTATTTACTCATTAAGGATAACTGAATGAATCTGATGCGTCAGGAGGCGTGAAGCGGGCGAGTGTCATCAGAGCCGCTCTGTCTGTCGCTTCTTCTTCCTTCAGCTTCAGAGAAACAATCCTGGGTCCAATCAAATCACCAGAACCAACTTCCTGTTTCTGTCTGAAATGTGGAGGAACCTCTGGTTCTGCTGGACGGACAGATGGCTGCTCCAGGTCCGATTACCTGGTTCTGAAATGATCCAGACACCAAGCTAATGCTAACATGGATGGACTGCTAACAGCCGTTAGCTTCCCATAATAATCCACCAGCATCACTGGATAATAATAATAATAATAATAATAATAATAATAATAATAAATATTATTAACGATAATATTAATATAGTAATATAATAATTACAGTTATTAATATTATTATTATATCATTGGTAATAATAATAGTAATAAGTAATAATAAAGCTCCTGGTTTCACAGTAAGCCAGTTCTTCCTGTCCCTCCGTTACATTTGATCAACTCTGGAACTGGACTGTTCTGGTTGTTCATTTCTGTCTCTTGTGATTCGAGCCTCAGCCATTAAAGTACTAGACGTCCATAAGCATCTCCCCACTCAGCATGAGGCTGCCTCCACCGGATCACCAGCTGGGCTGAGCTCGGCCCACACTGGAGCAGAACCCACCAGAACCAGAAGAACCCGGCTCCTGAAGCTCTGCTACTTGGAAGGTCCTGGTCCAGAGGATTTGTGGACCGAGAACCGAGTCACAGAAAACCAAACCAGACGGGTAGAACTGAAAAAATGTAACCAGAGAGGACATGAAGAACCTCCAGACAGGTTCTGGTTCTGGTTCTGCTGGATCAGCTCAGTGAGCCTAGATTGAAGGTTCTGGTTCTGATGAGAAAAAGTTCTGCTGAGGTTCTGCTCTGATGCTTCAGAAGCTGCTGGTTCGGAAACTGGACCGGACCGGGAGTTTCTGCCTCACTCTGTTTAACACCTTGGTTCTGTCAGAACAGAAACTGTTCTGAATCGTTTCTGTCCTGACCGTTCTGACCCATTCCACTACGTCTCACTGCCCAGCAGAACCAGAACCAGTCTGTAAAGGTCCTGACTTCTGTTCTCCAGGTGGGACGTGATGGACTCTGTCAGTCCAGAACCTCCACAGAACCGGCTCTGTTCTCAGAATAAAGCATCAGAACTTTGTGTCTCAGTTCAGGAACCAGTACCAGTGGAGGATCCGGTTCTGGTTCTGGTCCTGGTCCAACCCGAGCGCAGACCCACATTACGCTGTTCTTACCTGGAAGCAGCAGCAGCAGCAGGACGGCCGAGGTTCTGCAGCAGAGCTCCATCCTGGTTCTGATCTGACAGTCGGACTGGGTCCAGCCTGAGGAGAAGAGGGAGCGGGAGGGGCTGAGGCAGAGGATGGTGATGAAGGTCTGAGCGTGTGCAGTAGAGCACTGGTCTCTGATGTATGAGGAGTCGTTAGTGCTCCTCTGGCTCTGCACCATGTTAGGACAAAACTCTGCAGGACACCGTCCACCGTGCCTGGAGGACAGACCTGGTTCTGTCCACAGAACCAGGTCTGCAGGTTCTGTTGACCCAAAACTCCATCAGTCAGTTCCTCTTTGATCCAGTTAAAGAAGAGACTGCAGTTCATCTGATTCACGATTGAATCAGATGAACTGATTCAATCTTTTGAAGATTTCTGCCTGAGCATGCTCAGTTCAGATCAGTTCAGTTCATCAGTTCAGTTCATTCATCTATTCATTCCAGTGGATCCTGGTTATCAGTGCACGAAGCTAAAATCATTGTTCAGATGAGATTAAAAAGTTTCTAAGGGAACCCAGCAACATGCTCATCATGCAGACCGACTTCCTGTAGAACCTGTCAACGTCAAAGTCTGCAGAGGTTTATCAAAACGTGGTGAAACAGGAAAACAAGCTGACTTTTTTCTCCTACTGCTCTCCAGTCTGCATTATCTGCTGTTATTCCAGCTCTTAACTTTTTGATTTCTCAGTTATTTCTACACCTGCTCTGTGTTCTGATTGGCTGATTCCCTCCTGGAGGCGGGGCATCAGCAGTCATGATGCTGCCATCTCCTAATCGTTTTCTGTCTCCTGCTGTTAACTTTTCACTGTAACATAGAAAGTTCTCCTGGTTCAGTTCTTCTGCTCTGTCAAACCTCCAGTCGGGTCAGACGGCCGCTGGTACTGACCCGGTTCTGGTTCTGCTGGAGGTTTTTTCCTGCTAAAGTGAAGCGTTTCCTCTCTACTGTCGCCCCCTGCTGGCCAGGTGCAGCTCTGCTGGGTTTCCATAGAAACTGAACTGATTTAATATTCCTCCATTGAAATGTTAAAATAGAAAAACAAAATAAAATATTTTCATGAGAGCAGAAGATCAAAGATTCCTGCTGTGAACAGAACCAGAACCAGTACCAGTACCAGGACTAGAACCAGGACCAGCTGATGGTTCTGGAGTTTCTGATCCAGTTTCCCAGCTGCTGAAGGACGGAGTATGTGACGTCAGCTGACTGTCCAGCAGGGGGCGCCAGAGACTTTTACATCAGCAGTATCAGGTTCAGCTGCTGGGTTAGGGTTACCACCAGGCTGCAGATCAAACGTTACGTGTTGCTTTTGGGTGTTTCTAATATTCATATATTGATTTATTATTATTGATTTATTTGCTCTGCCTTCTGAAGTTGTTTTTTTTTTTTATTTGGTTTGGCGTCTTGCACAATGATGATAAATGAATTCTGATTCTGATCTGATGGGCAGCAGCACCAGAACCGGAATAGAACCAGAACCACAGCAGAACCATAACATAATCAGCATTCTTCATCAGGTTGTTTAGCCTCTTCAGGTCCTTGACTCTGGTTTTGGTTCTGTTCCGGACGGTACTGGTCCGGAGAAAGTCTGAAGGTGATGGTGTAAAGGACTCTTCAGTCAGAAGTGTCAGAGGACCGCTGTAGTACAGACTGCTACAGGAGGTCGTTCCTGTCTATAACATGTATAACATTTAATGTCCACTTTGGATCAATAAACCATTTCTGAATTGACCAAAAAGGATTAATAATTTATAATAATTTGATTTATAAATGTTCATGCTTCAGTTAAATGTTTATATGAAATAAAATTTTACTTTGATTTAATGCTTAAGAAATAAGCAGATTTGAATGTAAATCAGTGGTAAATTATATGGGAAGTTGTGTGTTTGTTCTTTCACTTCTGAATATTATGTAATGCCACGCCCCCTCTCTCTGATTGGCTGAGCGGACCGTCACTCCAAACACAACCAGCCAATGGTAGTGCGCGGATCAAGATACAAACTAATACAAACTATCCGCCGCCATGTTGTGTCTCCGCGGCCCGGAGGGACGTCCGGTCGTAAATAGTAAATGACGGTACCGCCCGCTGGGCCGCTGACTGGACCGGACCACAGAAGGACGCAATGAGCCGTCCGTCCTCAGCCGGAGGTGGAGGACTGGGAGCCGGTAAAGCAGGCGGGGGAAAGCACGGAGGCTCCGGAGGCACCGCTTCTGCCGCCGCCGCCGCTGCTGCCGCGGCCGCAGCAGTGGCAGCTGCCGCCGGTGTAGGCTCCGTCCCCGGCTCGGGTTCCGCAGCCGCGTCCTCCGCCGGGTCGCTGCCGCCCGCCGCGGCTCTCCCCGGTCAGCCCCCGGAGCTGACGGCGCTTTTCGAGTGCCCGGTGTGCTTCGACTACGTTCTGCCGCCCATCCTGCAGTGCCAGGCGGGTCACCTGGTCTGCAACCCGTGCCGCCAGAAGCTGAGCTGCTGCCCGACCTGCCGCGGCCCGCTCAGCCCCAGCATCCGGAACCTGGCCATGGAGAAGGTGGCCTCCACGTTGCCGTTCCCCTGCAAGGTAAGGTATCGGACCTGACCGGACCGGTTCGAGGCGGGCCGGGCCGGAAGACTCCGCTCGACTCTTCCGCTGCATGCGAGCGCGTCGGGTGACGTCAAGGGGATTCCTTCTGAACCAAAACAAAGCTAGAGTCTGGACCCGTCCGGTTCTGGTCCAGAAACAGAACCAGGAATGAGATATTCAGGTGGTCAGAGCGCAGAAGTCTGGTTCTGGTTCTGGTCCCTCAGGAACCAGAGACGGGGTTCAGTACGGTCCTTATCTAGAATAAATATTATTATTAATTCAATGTTTTTCTGGTTCTGGGGCTGTTTGAGTCAGGTCCTGGTTCTGCTGCTCAGCCTCAGTGTAACAGAACCTGCCGTCTCTGGTTCTGTTACAGACACATTAAAGTTGAAGTGGATTGGACTGAAATCTGAGTCCTGACCTCTGACCTGATCTGGGTTCTGGTACTGGTTCTACACATCAGCATCAGAAGTGTGCCCTCTTAATTCTAGGAGATTTTTTCTCATTAAAAAAAGCTTTTTTATAGATATATATATATAGTTTCATGTTTTTCTGGTAAAATTTAGACTTTATTCTGATAATGAAACTCTGATTCGCTGCAGTTCAGAAAGAAAAAGAAAGTGAGGGGAAAACTAATCTATTAAAATTTGGCCTGGTTGGAAAAACTCAGATGTTATTTTTAAGCAGCAGAACCAGAACCTGTTCTCAGCTGCAGAACCCAGACATCCAGTTCTGGTTCTGTTCTGGTTGTGACCCGGCTCCGGTCCGTTCCTCTCTCCCTGCAGTACTCTGGTTCCGGCTGCCTGCTGGTCCTCCACCACAGCCAGAAGGCCGACCATGAGGAGCTGTGTGAGTTCAGGCCGTACACCTGTCCCTGCCCTGGAGCCACCTGCAAGTGGGCGGGGCCTCTGGAGGCCGTCATGCCACACCTGATGCACACGCACAAGTCCATCACCACACTGCAGGTCAGAACACACACACACACACACACACACACCTGTCTGGAGTCCAGTCAGAACCAGCAGAGCTAGTTCTACTGAACGCCTGTAAGCTGTCAGTAAACTAATCAATATCTCCCTTCAGACATCCTGATTCTGACCAGAGGTATGTAAACTTCTGAGTTCATGGAGGTTTTCCTCAGAACTGGTTGTGATGGTTCTGATCAGAACCCAGACGACGGGTTCTGATTGGATAATAGATCAATAACAAACGCTTTAAAGATGTGATCAATATCAATAGATATGATCAATAGATCAAACATGATCCATTATCAATAAATAAAACATCTGAATGAATGTTCAATATTTTCACTGATCTCTGATCCTGAACTGCACAGCATTCTGGGAGATGTAGGCTTTAGCCACTTAGCCTGGGTCAACGAACTCCCACCATCTGGTTGCTTAGCAACAGCCTGCAGGGTAACAGACAGTTTCAAATTCCCCCTGACTTTGGTTGCCTAGCAACAGCCTGCTGGGTACATGGCGCAACAGCAGTTTCAAGTTCCTCCTCTTTGCCTCGGAACTGCTTTGAAATCAAAATATAGAGTGAAAACTGGACAAAAGGTTAAAGGTCACATCACCAGCTCTGCTGTATGTCCGATAATAAAAAACTGATCAATAATTATCAATATAATAAAGTTTTCTAGCTGTAGCGTCCAGCCCTGGGCGTGTGTGTGGTTGTGTCTGAGCTGCAGGTCAGAGGTCAGCATGTTGTCTCCCCGCAGGGCGAGGACATCGTGTTCCTGGCGACTGACATCTCGCTGCCCGGCGCCGTGGACTGGGTCATGATGCAGTCCTGCTTCAGCCACCACTTCATGCTGGTTCTGGAGAAGCAGGAGAAGTTCGAGGGCCACCAGCAGTTCTTCGCAGTCGTTCTGCTCATCGGCGCCCGCAAGCAGGCCCAAAACTTCGCCTACCGCCTGGAACTCAACGGAAACCGGCGCCGCCTCACCTGGGAGGCCACGCCCCGCTCCATCCACGACGGCGTGGCGGCGGCCATCTTGAACAGCGACTGCCTGGTGTTCGACACGTCCGTCGCTCACCTGTTTGCCGACAACGGCAACCTGGGCATCAACGTCACCATCTCCATGTGCTGAGGACGGCCCGGTACCGGCCCGGTACCGACACGACCCGGTCCAGATCGGGTCTGAAAAAAGCTGTTGAAATAAAAGTTCTGTTGGTTCTGGTTCTGGTCAGTGATCTGTGGATCAGAACATTGTCAAAACTCAGAGACAAAACCGTTTCAGATTGTTGTACCCGTCCAGCTGGCAGAACCTTCGGGGTTGATGGCCCGTTTCTCCAGGGTTTGGTTCTGGACAGACAGTACTCTGAATGGGCTTGGTCACATGACCTTTGACCTTCTGTTGGCAGAACTTCCACATCAACTGGTTCCTGCAGAAGTTCTCTTTTGGGGCAGTAGGGGACGGAACCAGTTCTGGTTCTTGTGTTTCCCTTCAGCTTTGACAGGAGAACCAGAACCTCCAGGATGTCTTCAGGTTGGCTGCAGAACCAGAACCGCTGGATCTGGTTCAGTAGAATAACCCAACAGAACCATGTGTTTCTGACTCTGTTCTGAAGGGCTCTTGAGCTGAACCGGACCGACCCTGGGGTTGGGAGGCTGCTGGTTCTGATCCAGCAGCGAACAGTCCACCACCACAGCCTTACTTTTCTACCGCTGCCCTCTTTCTGTGCTGCTGAAGTTTTGATGAGACCCGCTGGACCCGGAGTACTGCTCAGCTCTACAGAACCATCGAGACAGAACCAGAATACAAACAGTTCGGGTTCACTAATGACTGCAGCAGGAAATACCTCAGAACTCCTCCAGAATCCCTCAGATGCCGGGAACTGGACCCTAACTGCAGCTCAGAACACGCTGGTTCAGCAGAATCTGCAGATTTGGGGTCAAAGTTCAAGCTTAAAATATTTAAAGCTACTATAAAAATCAGTTTATGTTAGCAGAAGAAGAAACATCAACAACTTTTTTCGTTATTAGGACCTTTAAACTTCCTGCTGAGGCCGGAGAAAACCTCCGGCCCTTTAAATCATTCCAGGTAGTTAAACCTCACAGACACCTTCAATCAACATATGAATGTAAAACACCATAAAAACATCAATAAGGAATAAAATCTACCTGATGCTCCATCAGCCCACCATTACCCTGTCAGGGGTTCCACTGGCTGAGGCTAGCTTAGCATCGTGAGCATGCTAGCTGTTGGATTCCAAATACATTTCTGACTGATGAGGAGATGAGCTTCAGATGTTGAACATAAACACTGTCCTTTAGTTGGTCTGTGATCTGGTTAAACCGGTTCTGGGCCAGTGTGCTGGTCCGGACCGGGACCGCAGCCGTCTGGGGTTCAGTCCTCTCTGAGATAATCTGAATAAAATGGGATTCAGACAGGTCCAAATCCTGTCTGAATCCCTTCAAACACTCCTTATGGAAAATAACTTATTTTTCTCTATTTTCAAATAAAAACAGATATCAGGTGTCTAAGCTGGCATGTAACAGGTTAAACCCTAAAAACTGCTGAATGTTTTGAGCTGGGTTCAACTTTGATGAAAATTATACTGATACAAGATTCATCTGGAAAGTTTTCAGCAGTTTTTGTGGCAGCTGTAGCTGAACATAAATCAAGCAGTAAATCAGATCATGATTTAAAGCTATACAGCCAGCATGCTATACTATCAGGACGTTTTAATGATTAAAACTAAAAATGTTTTAGGTTTATTCACATAAACTGATCTCATCTGTTGTTACTATGTTTTCTCTAACGGGAGCTAATTCAGGTAAAAAAAAAAGTCTTTATTGATCCCAGATGGACATTAAATATTCAGCTCTGACCTCTGAACCTCCCCGGTTTGGTTAGCAAGCATGTTGTAGAACCCGGAGAGATGCTAACAGTGTTAGCATTATCGTTAGCCTGGATGTTTGGTGCAATAATAAGGATTTATCATAACTTTTTCACTTGCAACTGAAACAAAATTAAGTTGGCATGCATCAAAGACTGACTTCCTGTTGATTTAAAATTACACTTCCTGTTTCCTTAAGCCCACCCACACACTTTATTCTGATTGGCCAGTTTAAAACACCCTACAGAAAATGTGTGAAGAAATTATTTCTACTGTTTGCTGTCTGGAGGTAGATTCATTTTTTTCAGATGTTGTAACCAAATAAAAGTGAATAAACAATGATTTTATTTGCTCCTATTATTTTCTGTCTCAGAAACATTCAGTTCTGTCTGGATAAACCTGGATCAGAACCCGGTCCGGACCAGTGACTCAGAAAAGCAGGGAATCACCATAGTAACCAGTGACTCAGCATTTCCCAGCTGCTTTTTCTTCTACTGAACTTCAAACGTTTCTCAGAAATGAAAGTTTCAGCCAGCATTTAATTTTTTTTTATTATTAAACTGATCTGTAAAAGTCTTTTTTTTCTGCTGCGGGTTCTGGCCAGCGCCCCCTGGTGGCCGGACGCCATGCAGCTACAGCAGCAGCAGTATGTGTCATCACAGGAAACACGTTTGAAGAGAAACTAAAACGAGCTTCCAGCTCCGGTTTCAGCAACCATCGTCTTCATCTACGCTCCGTCTCTTGTCTCCTGATGTCTCTGTCTCTTCTTCGGCTGTCTTCTCTGTCCCTCCATCTGTCCTCTCTGTCTTCCTCTCTCCTGTCCTCTCTTCTTCTACTATCGTCTCTCCTTCTGTCTGTCTCTCTGTCCCTGACGTCTCTCGCCCTCCTTTCCGTCTCTCTGTCGTCTCTCCTTCTGTCCCTGTTGTCTCTGTCCTCTTTTCTGTCCATCTCTCTGTCCATGTCCTCTCTGTCCCTCCCTCTTTCCTGCACCCCCTGGTGGCTGTACTTGTCATAGGCGGCGTCCTGTTTCTCCTCTTTGACCCGGATGGCTGCAGGAGGACGTGGAGACGAATCGGTCGAGGAAGACGACTCTCTGCTCTTTTTCTTCTTCTTTTCCTTCTTCTCTTTCTTTTTCTTCTTCTTCTCTTTCTTATCTGAGGGAAATGAAAACAGCAAAAGAAGAAATTAAGAGGCGCCTGGTTTTGGGTCGGGAGTTCCTTGCCAGCAGGAAGTGACCTTACCCTTCTTGGCTTTCTTCACAGGGACGTCCTGCTGCTCGTCTTCCTCAGAGGGGGCGGCAGCAGCAGGTTCAGTGGGTGCGCAGCCGTCTTCTCTGAGACGCTTGGTGATGTCATCAATGTCCTCGTGGTCTTTGGGAGGACGGTAGTTCTTCACATGGTCCACCCGGATGGTCCGCCCCTTGATCTGGAGACCAGAAGCATGTCAGTACCAGAAGCTGGTACCGCCCCCTGCAGCTGAGCAGGGGGCGGGGCTTCTCAGCATGCTCACCTTGATGCCGTTGAAGTTGTCCACAGCCAGGATAGTGCTCCTCTGGTCCTCGTAGCAGACGAAGCAGAAGCCTTTGGACTTGCCCGTCTTCTTGTCTCTCACCAGGTTGATGTTAACGATCTCGCCGTACCTGACCGGAACGTAGCGTTAGCTCCATGCTAGCAGGACGACCTCTGGAGGTCAGAGCGAGCGGGACTTACTGGGAAAAGACGCAGATCAGGTCGCCCTCTGTCAGCTCGTAGGGAAACCCGCCTGCAGGACCACAACACACACACACACACACACACACACACACAGCTGATCACTCACAGTGTAGGTCATCATTCACACCCTGTTACATCACTTCCTGTCTGGACCTGGACGGAAATACGGACGACTAAAACAGTGAAAGCTAACTGCATTATTATTACTTACATTTTAATGTCTTGTCGTAAAGATTTTTAACATTTCCTTTTTTAATCTTTGTACTTATTAATGGATTAAACAATCATTGCAAATTCTTTAGGATTTCATGAATGTTTTTGTGATTTTTTGTTTTTTTATTAATCAAAATGTATTATTTTGTGGAACTACTTTAGAAATATTTACTAACAATATTTTTCCTCTTTAAATGTTCCCTTCAAAATCCACAAACAGAATCAATTTGAGAAAAAATAAATAAGCAGACAAATTTAAAATTCTTATTCTTTAAAGACTTTGATCAGGAATGAAAACTAGACATCAAGTCAGGCTGAAGAAGCAGCAGAAACAGAGTCACTTAAATTATGATTTTCATCATTTTTACAGAAAATTCGGGATAAACTCACAGTTATCTGTCACTGTTAAAAACTGGAGGAATGGATAATCACTATATTTAGAAATGAAGCCAGGGAATATGAATGCAATGTTTCACAGAACAATAGTAAACGATTTAGACATCAGTTAGGACAGGGATGTCAAACTCCAGTCCTCAAGGGCCGTTGTCCTACAACTTTTAGATGTGCTTCTGCTCCACCACACCTGAATAGAATAATTAGGTCATTAGCAAGGCTCTGGAGAACTGATCTACACAAGGAGGAGGTAATTAAGCCATTTCATTTCAGTGTTTTGTACCTGTGGCACATCTAAAAACTGCAGGACAGCGGCCCTTGGGGACTGGAGTTTGACACCTGTGAGTTAGGATCTTATTATCCTAGCTGAGCTGTGTCTGTAGTAGCTGCAGATTTTTGGCCACTTCAGGCCTCTGTAGAAACATGTGTCAGGTGAAGACCTCACCGACGAAGATCCAGGCGCTGTCCCTGTACTCGCTGTGCCAGGACACGGCCTCCTTGATGCCCAGGTTGGCCTCGCGCTCGTTCAGCTCATTGATCAGCTTCACCTTCGTCAGCGGACTGCAGACACAACAGAACCGCCGAGTCGGACTCAACAACCAAACTGGACAAATTAGGACATCAAGTTTAATAAATCCATGCAAGGTTTAAATATGTATCTCCTTATAACAGATAAAGGAGCTGTTCTACATTAGTCTCATCCATCCTCCGGTGTGAAGTCAGGTCAGATTTATTTCCCATCTTACTGAGGACTTTCTCCTTCTCTGTTGCCCTCAGGGGGCTAAGCCCCCCTGGAGGTAATACCCTAGGACCGGCCCTGCCGTCAAGTTAAAGGCCACAAAAACTAAACCAGTCCAACCAGCATGAAACGTCTGGTAGCAAGCGGAACCTTTCACATCAAATCACATAACTAAATAAGGCTGAATCATTTTTAAATCCTCAGGAAGAAAACGATCGAGAATTAAAATGATAAAGTTTTGGCGTTATTGTGTGAGCCGAATTAGAGAGCATAGTATTTGTGTCTCTGGGGATGTTCTAGTATGGGTTTGTTCTGATTTATCAGCCAGTTATTGATACACGTAAGTTTAAACTAATCAGATTGTGAATGAGGTCCGGGGAGGAGCGGAAGAGCGGCTGCTTCCCGGACCAGCTGCGGCTGCAGGTCGGCTACAGTCTGCAGGAAGAGGTCCTCAGGTAATCGGTTCACTATCAGCAGAAAATCAGCCTGAATGAAGGAGAAAATCACTTACTTCATGGTTTAATACAGCTCCGAGGAAGCGGCGTGAGGAGGAAACGGATTACTCTGTTTACATGAACAACTTCCGCTTCAAAACTCTCCTCTGCTGCCACCTACCGGTCAGATTAATACAGTACTAGTTGGTTATTAAAACGCATCTACTGTAAATAATATGAGAGTTTAAAAGATGAAATAATTAAATAATTTAAATTAAATCAACAGTAATGAGATATGAGTATTTTTCCTTCTCAATAAACCAGATAAAACAATCCATTCTACTCCCCTCCTCTAGGGGGCGCTGTGAAGCTAGCGGTTAGCTGTTGAGCCGGTTTAAAGTCTGCCTAGTCTGCTCGTAAACGTTTCATTTATGTCTAATTTGACCTCTAAATATTTCAGGAAAATGGTTTATTCCGACGTTGATCAGTTTTATGTGAGCTAGAGTCATGAAATATCTTCAGTTTTAATATAATTTAGCTAAATGTAATAACCTAGCTGCTAAATTAGCTCTTCTGCTGTCAACTGAGGCAACTTAAACTTTCAGGATTTTTATGTAAATAGGCCGAACCGAACTGAACCGGGTCAAGCTCTTACCTTCAGTGGTGAGTACATTTAATTTAAACCCGAATGCTGGAGGTAATTTACAGCTTCCTGTCAGTTTTTGAATGTGGAGGTTTCTGTTTGGTGGAACTGAGGGATGGAAGTGAAACGTTACAGGAGCAGAGGTAAATAAAATCGAAATAAAAGATAGTAGAAGATGTTAGGGACTGGGGTCAAAGGTCCAAAGATTCTTGAAAAGAGGCAAGGTCATTTTATTATTATAAAAGATTTCGGCAACCAGGTAATTTAAAGAGTTTTACATGATTAGAAGGAACATAAAACGAGAAACAAGCAAAAAAAAAAACAAGGCAAGAGGTTGAAAAACAGACACAGGTTATGATGCTCCACTGCTCACCAGGTAGGTTTCAGCCTGGTTTTGAAGAGATTGGATGTTTCAGCTGGTTTTCAGTTTTCTGGAAGTTTGTTCCGGATCTGTGGTGCATAGAAACTGAATGCTGCTCCTACGTGTTTGGTTCTGGTTCTGATCCAGCAGCAGCAGCTCTTTAATCCATTCAGTGATTTATGAACCAACAGAGGGATTTAAACAGGCGGAGAAGAGGAAGAATAATTGTTGCTTTAAATTAAGAACATTTGATCTGTTTAATGTTGTAAAGCTGTGATGTCATCATCCGGCCCGTATCTGACTAGACTCCAGAACCGGGTCAGGTTGGACCTGTCTCAGACCTGGTTCTGGCCTAAACGGGCTGAGCTCCCAGTAAAAACAACTGGGCTCTTTTCTGACCAATCAGAATGCAGCCTCAGCTGTGTCAGGTTTGGGTCAGTTCTGTGGCTCCTCCTGCCAGACAGGGGGCGCTGTGGAGCTCAGCCTGTGGTAACCTTCTGTTTGTCTCAGAGGGACCAAGACGACAACGATGATGATCTCTCAGCTCTTCATCTTGTCCTCCAAGGGCGACCACCTCATCTACAAGGACTGTATCCTTCTAACCCAGTTAGCTTCAGGTCCTGGTCTGGATCTGTTTCTGGTCAGCCTGGCATCAGCCAATCAGAGTGCAGCTTTTTTCTGTGTTCAACACTTGACTCTGAGACTCAGATCGTGGAGAGGCAGGAAGTGATGTCATCGACGTTTTCTATGAGAAGGTCACAGCGCTGACGGGAGACCAGCCACCTGTTGTCATGGTAACGCTGCCGTCCCTCTCTCCTTCCCTCCGTCCCTCCATCTGACCCTCTGTTTTCCTGCAGAGCCATAAAGACCTCCACTTCGTCCACATCAGGCAGGGCGGTCTCTACTGGGTTGCCACGACGACAGCTGACTCCTCTCCATTCAGCATCATCGAGTTCCTGAACAGGTTGGTGTTGGTTCGCCTCCAGCTGCTGATCCGTTAGCGTGGTGACCTCTGACCTTTGCTCCAGGCTCAGCGGTCTGGTGAAGGATTACTGCGGCAGCCTGTCAGAGAAGGCCATTCAGATGAACTTCGCCCTGATCTACGAACTGCTGGACGAGGTGCTGGTGAGTCTGTGGTCACAGGGGCCGCTGTGCTGTTGGTCTGACCAACAGCACAGAATCCCTGAGCCAGAGCCGTAGCTCCGCCCACACGCACAGAGCGCTTTGTGTTACTGTCAGTCATAGTAACGAGATATTTAACTGAAAATGTGTGAAGAATGTCAATAAATATAAAAAATACAAAAGTTAAAAACTTGATCAGTCTCTGTGTTGGAATAATCAGAATTATTTTACTGTTTTTAAACTAATGAGAAACATGAAAACTGATCAATACTGAAGCAGCAGAGACCCGAGGAAGGATCCATGTCCATCTGTCCATCTGTCCTGCTCTAGACATGAATCCCTCTGTCAGTCTGAATAATCATTTAGCTCCATGTGAAAGCGTTCAGGCTGTGACTCCATGTCTCCAGGACTACGGCTACGTTCAGACGACATCATCAGACATCCTGAAGAACTTCATCCAATCAGAGGCCGTCTCCTCCAAACCCTTCAGCCTCTTCGACCTCAGCAACGTGGGGCTGGTACGTATCGCCCCCTACTGGGGACCCCGAGTCATTACCTTCCTCTCAGCCGGGCCCTGGTCACAACCTGATCAGAACCTGATCAGAACCACATCAGGCTCTGATTCCATCAGCAGAGGTTCTGCTCTTCAGGTCCAGCCAGTCTGAGCTGAGTTGGACCAACATATCCAACTCGTTGTTCTGGTCCAGGTTCCAGGTGAAGCCGAGCTTATCTGGTAGAATCTGGACCCGTGGTGCTGGATCTGATGGTTCTGGTTGTTCTCTGTTGTAGTTTGGAGCGGAAACCCAGCAGAATAAAGTTGCTCCCAGTTCTGCTGCCACCAGACCAATCCAGTCCAGCAGAGACCCGGTAACAACACTGTGGCTGTGTTCGACCAGAACCGGACCTCTGGTTCTGATCACTGACGTGGTTCTGTTGTTCTCCAGGGAGGGAAGAGCGAGATCTTTGTGGACGTGATCGAGAAGATGTCGGTGGTGATCGGCTCCAACGTGAGTTCAGTCCAGGTTCTCCACGACCAGTAATATCCAGAACCAGAACCGCAGTCTGGAGGTTCTGGAGGTCCAGACTCAGAAACAGAACCCAACAAACCCGGTTCTGAAGTCCATCAGAACCTGGTGGTGTCATTCAGAGTCTCAGTGGAGACGTTCTGGACTTTTCTGGAGATGAACTGGACCTTCTGCTCTTCAGCTGTCAGAACCTGAACGGTTCTGCTGGTTCTGTTGACCCATGACCCGAGCCGTCAGCAGCAGGCTGAGGTGTCTGTGTTCTGACCCGCAGGGGGTTCTGATGAAGGCTGACATTGAGGGAGAAATCCGAGTCAAGTGCTACATGCCGAGCTGCTCCGGTGAGTCTTAAGAGCCAGAACCGCTTTAGAACCTGTTACTGGGACGCCTAGTCCAGTAACACCAGATGTTCCTCTGTCTCCCAGAGATGCGGATCGGTCTGAACGAGGAGTTCAGTGTGGGGAAGTCCCAGCTCCGAGGTAAGCCCCATCCCCTGACCTCTGACCCCTGACCCATCCAGCAGCAGGCTCTGTCCACTCAAAGGTTCTGACCCGTCCAGGTTACGGCGCCGCTGTCCGGGTCGATGAGTGCAGCTTCCACCAGTCGGTCCAGCTGGACGAGTTCCAGAGCCACCGGATCCTTAGACTGTGTCCCAGCCAGGGAGAGGTGACCTCTGACCCCATCGTCGCTGAGCTCTTCATCCTGTGATGACATCACTGACCTCTCCTCTTCCTCCTCCAGCACACGGTGATGCAGTACCGGCTGAGTGACGAGCTGCCGTCGGCGCCGCCGTTCCGCCTCTTCCCCAGTGTGGAGAGGGACTCAGCAGGACGGTAAGCCCCGCCCCCTCAGGGGTTCTGGTTCTGGTTCTGGTTCTTGTCTCCATCAGACTGGAGAACTGTTAGTCTTCACCAGCAGGGGGCAGCATTACCATAACCTCTGGGTCCTCCATGTTTCTGCTTTCCTCATTTTACTAAACAAATGTTTTATTTATTTGCATCTGACCTTTGACCTTTTCTCCATTCTATATCTATGATGATGTCACTTCCTGAGTACTTGATGAAGCATTCCCAGAATATTAAAGCTGCTCAGCCTGTTTACAGCTGGCAGTTCTTATCTCCATGGTAACAGTGAACCGCCACCTGGGGGCTCAGGTCCCTGCAGGTGAAGCTGCTCTCTGATTGGCTGCTCTAATGAAGCTGTTGTTGTCCTCCTCAGGCTGCTGATGTACCTGAAGCTGCGTTGCGACCTTCCGCCCAAAAGGTCAGTCTCCCTGCTTCCTGAGGGGGCGGGGCCAGCGGCTCAGGTGGTGCACACCTGCTGCTCTGCGTCACTCGGCTCCCTGAGCGCAGCTGGAAATGGCTTGTTTGTTTCAGGAGGAAATTGATCTGAGTTCTGGTGGTTCTGGTTGGACCCGTCAGTACCCGGGCCACCGGACCCGCTCTGACCAGAACCAGGCCGGCCTGCTGCCACACCCTGCAGCCACTGCTATGGTATAACATGCTGAACATGCAAAACAGGACAGAGTGGCTGCAGCTCACCTGGCGGGTTGCTAGGAGACCACAAGTAGCCGGGCTGGTTGCTAGGAGACCACAGGTAGCCAGGCTCCAGCTGGGTTCCTGTCTGAGGAACAGCAGCTTCTGGTCCTCCTGGTTCTGTACCTGAGCTGGCCTGGGTCTGATCCTGGCTCTGCTGATGGAGCTCAGTGACCCGGTTCTGATCCAGTTCTGATTTGGTTCTGACCCTGTTCTGACCTGGTTGTGATCCGCAGCTCAACAGGACATCTGTGCTACTTTTTTTGCTATTTTGTTTTGAGTTTTACTCACTAATTCAGGCTCAGATCATCTCCTGCCTCTAGTTCACAAACAGAAACCAGCTGCATAAACTATAAAATAACAGAAGAATCAAAGATTAATATATCAATCAATCAATCAAAATTTATTTGCATAGCACATTTCAGCAACAAGCCATTTCAAAGTGCTGTACATCTTAACAAACACAAAAACACCAAATCGTGCAACATAGAATCAACAATCAAAACATGACATTAAGTCAAGTTCCATCGTTAAATTCATAATCGATTACGTTTCAAATGCAACTCTAACCAGGTAGGTTTTTTCGAGATATAAAGGAAGTCAGTGTTTCAGCTGTTTTACAGTTTTCTGGAAGTTTGTTCCAGATTTGTGGTGTATAGAAACTGAATGCTGCTTCTCCTTGTTTGGTTCTGGTACTGGCGATGCAGAGCAGACCAGAACCGGAAGACCTGAGGGGTCTATATATATATATATATATAGAACAAGAACCCGGTCAAAACTGACTCAAAAGTTACCGGTTCAATCATCCAGCAGGACGGGTCACATCTACACCCATTCATGGGTTAGAATGAACCGTTTGGTATAATGAGAATATCTTGTAATTATGTGAAAAAGTTCATATGGTGTGAATAACTTTCACGAATGTAATTTAAATTATTTAATTTAGGAAAGTATTAATATTATTAATAAAGTATTTTTGAATTTGAATTGAAGGTCAGGAGTTGTGAAATCATTTGAGTTCAGGTTCCTTCATGGTGGAAGAAAAACTGTCCATCTAATCCGACAGATTATCTACCTTAGATTACACAGGAACAAATGAATGGCTTCACAGCTGCACACTACAGTAAGATACTGTAACAGGAAGTAGAAGTCACTGTAACAGGAAGTAGAAGTCACTGTAACAGGAAGTAGATATCACTGTAACAGGAAGTACAAGTCACTGTAACAGGAAAAATGGAGCACAATGATGATGATGATACCACCTTCTTCTCTTTGTAGCACCGCCATCAACCTCAGTGCCTCCATCCCGGTTCCTAGAGGCTCTGTGAGGTGAGCGTTGCCATGGAAGCTCTGATTTGACTGTGGTTCTGGTGTTTGGTTCTCGACCCGATTTGGTTTGTAAAGTCGGATGGAAATAAGGAGCCGGCATCCGTCCCTGATGGATGGTTCTGGTTCTGATCCGATGGTAGAACCGGAACCTGTCTGGGCCGTGGATGGATGCTGACCCCACGGTGACCTCTGACCCCTGTGAATCCTGTGTTTGTCCCCAGTCTGTCCCAGGAGCTCAGCAGTCCAGATCAGAGCGCGGAGCTGCAGCTGCAGAACAGAACCGTGTTCTGGAAAATCCCGCGGTTATGTGGAGGAACCCAGCTGTCCGCTCTGTTCAAGGTGACCCGGTTCTGTTCTCTCTACCTGCTGGTACCAGAACCGGTCTGCCAGAACCTGTAGATGGATTAATATGTCCAGTTTCTCACCCGGTTCTGGAATCATCTGCTTCATATTTTCAATCATCATCAGAGCAGATGGGTTCTGTACGGGCCTGTATGGTTCTGTACCAGTCTGGTTCTGTACCAGTCTGGTTCCGGACCAATCTGGTTCTGTACCAGTCTGGTTCTGGACCAATCTGGTTCTGGACCAGTCTGGTTCTGTGCTGACAGTGCATGCTGTCGGTAACAGAACCTCTCATTCTGTCCTGTCCTCTGTCCCCAGCTGGACGTTCCGGGTCTGAGCTCCGCCTCCATGCTGGAGGTCGGTCCAGTCGGGCTCAGCTTCGAGCTGCCTAAGTGGACCGGAACCGGACTGCAGATCCGCTTCCTGCGCCTGTCTCCCGTCCATCCCGGCCCGTCTCAGCGCTGGGTCCGATACGTCACGCACTCCGACTCCTATATCATCCGGATCTGACCCGGTTCTGAACCGGCTGGAGCTGGTCTGAAGCTCTGGAAATTAAGTACTGTTATACCTTTTAAAGCAGAACTCTGAGTCTAGAACCAGGAGGAAGTTCTGTGCTGATTCAGCCCGATCACGCTCACTGACCCATTCCACTTCTGCTTCAGAACTTCCTGCTGATAATGATTCACTAGCCGACCCGGACCAGCGCGGCGCTGAAGGTTAAACCCGGCTGCGGCCCGGCCCGACTCGCTGGGCTCGTCCTTTCCTCTGGGGTCCCACAGGAAGGAACGCGGTTCTGATCCAGAACAGCGACAGGAAGCGGAGGAGGCTGCAGAGACAGCAGTAACCGGGTCGGCTCTGGACATCCTGATGGAAACAGTTCTGACAGGCCTGGTTCTGAGCAGCGGCTCCAGAACATGTTGCTGCTCTGCTCCTGTTCAGGACAGAACCAGAAGCTGTCCAGAACTCCTCTGACCCGTCCTGAGGTGATAGTTACTGCAGGAAAAGTTCTCCTTTGAGTTCTGTGATTTGAATAAGTTCTGATTAGCACTTATGCTAATCAGCTAATAGCAAAGCTAATTTTAGGCTTAGCGCTAACTCTGAAGCTTCCCCTAAATTAATGTGGATGGATAAATTCTGAAGCACTGATTTCCTTGGATGTTTTGTAAGATTTCAGTTGAATGAAGTTTGACATCTGGGTTGAAGTTTTGGTTTTTGACTGTTAAAAATCTTCAAAAAGTTAGACGTTATAGTCATGCTCTTATTTTGAAGTCTGTTGACACAACAGCTCCGATTCACCGCTCCACAGTGAACAGTTTAAAATCTGCTGAAGTCCTGGTGCTTTCTGACCGAAGCCCTAAAGCGGTCAGTTTGGCTAAACTAGCAACAGAGTTAGCAACAACTGTGAAACTTAAACATGGTATAACTCACTGACACATGGGGCATATCAATATGACTGAATGTAGTGCTTTAGCATTCACTTCTGCTAATTACCATGTTGGTCTAGAGCTTTAGCATTAGCTTTGGTTGGATTATGAGTGGGCATAGCGCTTTAGCATTAGTTTCTGCTAATTACTGTGTTGGTATAGCTACTTAGCGATAGCAGAACTAAAATTTATGATTAGTGCTTTAGGGTTAGCACAGCTAGGTTTGTAGTTAGCGGTCCTACCACTGAGTTAATGTCCTTACTCAGTGGGTCATAGAAGCATTCATACAGGCTGACCTCTGACCTCTGGAGGGACCCGGACCTCCTTACCTGCTCTGTTAACAGAACTCTGAGATGATCCAGATCCATAACTGGAACAATAACCGCAATATTATTTTGATCAGTTTCACTTCCTGCCAGATGTTGAAAGCTTCCAGATGTTTTTCCATGAAGACTTCCAGCTGTGAGCCCAGCCTCTTCCTCCTCTCCCTCAGCCTCTGGGCCGTGTGCAGAGCCGACCGGAGCTCCTGCAGCTGAGTGGACAGGTTCTGCTGATTAACATCTCGTTCCACTCAGCGGACCGCAGGACGGAGCCGGGTTCTGCTGGGACTGGCTGGAACACGTCGGCACCAAGAGGAGCCCGGGCGGTTCTGGTCAGAACTCAAAGCCAGGATCTGGACCCAGACTGAGGTTCTGGTCGGGACTCAGAACTAGAATCTGGACCAGGATCGAGGTTCTGGAGGAGCTTGAGTCAGTCCTGACCCAGAACCAGGAAGTTCTCAGTTTTGTTTTCATGTTAAGAATTCTTACTAAATATTAGCATAAGCTAAAAACAAAACAACTTCCTTCTGAGTCCTCCTCTCTTCTTCTGCTGTAGAAAGGTTTTACAGCCTGATGAACTTCGGACTTTCATCATAATTAATGTTCATCAATAAATTATGGAGGTTTGGTTTTGATCTGGGAACCAGCTGGACCCGTCCAGCTAACCAGGGCCGGCCCAGTTTGGCTGGTTCTGACCTCAGATAAGCAGAAGGAAACAGGTCAGCGCCGCAGACCTGCTGCCTCAGCTGTTCTGGGGAAACAACAACTTGCTGGACTGAACCGGTCCTGGGTCAGAAGAACCGGGTCCCGGTTCTGAGCCGGTCCCGGCTTGTGGATATTTTCTCTTTAATAAATGAGCTTTTATGCTTCTGACTCATTTAAATGGTTTTATTTTCAACTATTTGTTTATTTATATATTTATTTTTAACCGTTTTCCAGAAACTTGTCAGGAAGCTTCAGACTGATCATGTAAAAAACTAAAACAGCTGAGTGAGGAAGAAATTATGTTTGCATATTTGTGAAAATATTATGATTAATATTTGTTATCTTTATTCACATAATAAAGTTAGAGCCCGGGTCACCGGGCCATTAACCGGTCCGGGTTCTGATCTTCTGGTTCTGATCTCGGCTCTGAACCGCTTCTGGTTCCTCTCGGATGAATCCTGATCTGTTGAACGTTTCACGCATCGTGTTGACATGTTGGAGGACTCCGCGTTGCGCAATCTGCAGTCTGCGCGCGCACACACACGCACGCAGACGCAGGTTTGTGTTCCCGCATCCCCCCCCCCCGTCCTTCTCCTCCTCCTCCTCCTCATCTGGACGGAGTCCTTCACGAACCTTAAATCCAAGTTGTAACCTTCGCAGCTGCGGTGAACGTGCGCTGCTCCGGGTTAGCGGCGCGCTCGGTCCTCACAGACACAGCAAGCCCGCTCTCACACACGCAGCCGTTGCGGAAGCTCGGAGCAGCCGAGGCGGCGCTAAAACCTATTAGCATACTAACCAGTTCTGGGTGGATGGACGGCTGAACTGAACCTCCCGGACCGAACCGACACCGTCTGACAACCAACAACACTCCGCCGGCTCAGGCCTAATTTTGTTGGGATTCTGCTGCCGTCCGCCTGCCGAGGAGATGGGGGACAAGGCGGGCACCAGGTAGGGGTGTTAGCCGCTGTTAGCTGCGGTTCTGACGGGCTGAGCTAGCGTTAGCAGCCGCTCTGCTGGTTCTGGACGGGGGAGTTGGGCCAGGCGGTACCGGCGGGTTTAACTGCTTTATTAGACGGGGTTACCCGAACCAGGGCGAACAGAACCCTTGGGGCTCGGTTCGGGTCTGTTCCCCCTGAGGACGCCAAGGCTGCGGGCGAAGTTAGCCCCGCAGCAGGGTGGGGTTAGCGGGGCAGCCCAGGCTCCAGAACCGGTCTGACTAGAGCCAGTGCTGTGGGACTGGAACAGGTTCGGGTCGTGGGTGGAAAACACGACTCCAGCATGAAGACAGGTGGGCGGAACGGACCCTGGAAATCCTGGAGTTTCACGGAGATGTCCGTTATTTCCGCCCGGGAACACACCGAGCTGCTCCGGTTAAATATCAGCCTGGTTCTGGGTACACCTGCTGGTTCCGACCCAGCTGGAGGAGCGGGTCGGCCCGGGTTCAGTCACTGGTTTGAAGCCAGTAAACAGGAAGCCAGCCTGATGGCCTTCTGGTTCCTTCAGACACATGAAAGACTGTATTTTGTTGTGTGTTTTCACCAGAACCAGAATCAGGCCGGTGGAGCCCACCAACCTGCTGCAGAACCTGCTGCATGTGGATCCAGTCGAACCGAGAACTCTGAGTCCCAGTTTCACATCCTGGTTTTAGGAGTTTCCGGGTCACCTTCCATGGAAACCCAGGAATCAGTTCATGTGTTGGTGTGGAGTAGATGGAGCCCCAGTAGCAGTCAGTGTTTCAGTGACTCTTTGAGGCATCTGACTGCAGACGGTTGCCTCGTGCTAACACGCTAACAGCTGATTCTCCTCAGTAATCTGTCCAGGATGACATTTGGTTGGGAAGTTTTTGCTTAGCGACCAGGTGAACTCAAAGTGAGCAGAACCAGAACAGGTCCCATTATGATCCAGTTGATCCCATCAGAACCGGTCAGGAACCTGTCATGGAAACCGTTCACTCTGGTTTCCATGACAGCAGTCGTGTTCTGCTAGTTCCAAAACCAATCTGAGTCGGGCAGCAGCTCGGCCTGGATCGTTTGTTTAGGAAATCTTCAGTTTTCCATTTTGGAAATGTTCCAACTTCCTGAACCGCTGCTCAGCCGCTTCCTTTCAGGAAGCGGCTGGCAGGGCAGGAAGTAAGGAGCCAACATGGTGGCCAGCTGCAGGAGGAGAGTTCTGGTTCTGCTGCACCCGAGTCCACAAGAACACACCAGGGGGAACAGGCTGGTTCTGGTTCAGTGTTTCCTGCTTCAGTCCCACTGGTTTCAGTTCACACAGAGAAACCTGGAACATTCAGAACACTGAGACCGGAGTCAGGGTTACATTCAGAGTGCTGAAGCCACAGGCTGGGTGGTGGGTCTGTGTTTTTCTGGTTCTGGTGATCAGACAGAACCCAGTTTGGACCAAAGGTAGAGGTGCATACTAGGCCAGAGGAGCCCCTGATTCTGTAGAACCCCGCTGCTTCTGGGTCAGATCATCAGAAGCAGCCCACAGCAGCCCCCGTCTGTTCATCTAATTTCTAGAGAGAAGAGGCTTTCAGGATTGTGACCTCTGACCTTTGTCCTTCTACCTGTAGAGGCTGACATGGAGCTCGTTTCTCTGAGCTTCCTGTTCTGTCCTTTGACCCCAAGCTGACCCTTCTGAACCAGGAGCCAATCTTCAGGTTCCTTCAGATAGAACCAGCTCCTCCTCCTCGTCTTCCTCCTGCCGTCTGGCGTTTTCCCAGCAGGCCATGCTGCAGCAGGTGGAGGTGATTCCCAGGAGGAGCTTCAGTCTGTAAACACAGCGACATCAGCAGCTGGGCCAGAACCAGAACTTGCTCCAGTCTGTGTCTGACTCATTAATACTGAATAATAAATGGGAGATAAAGGTCAAAGGTCAACCAGATTACCAGAACTGGAGATGGTGGGTCGGCTGAACCATTGGACCGGACCGGAATTCTCCTAGAATCATAAACTGATATCACAGCTCTGTGGAGCTCCAAACACGTCACTGGTTCTGATTGTGCTGGAGGTCCAGCAGCTCGTTATTGTGTCAGAGGTAGAGTGACCTGCTACTTCCTGTTTGGTGGTTGTGGTTCTGATGGTGGCAGGAAGTGAGCATTGGACCCGATAAGAGTACAAATGATGACTTCCTGAAGTTGTGACAGGCCTAGACCCGGACGTCCAGAGGGTCCCAGCACAGCATTAGGCTCTGGACTTTGACTAGGCCTCTGACTTTTCAACAACCAGTTGTTTAGAGAAACTGCTGCGTCATCAACCACTTCCTGCTGACTGCACACCAACAGGAAGTTCACACATACACACACACTTCCTGTGGCTGCTGTTGCACCTCACCTGCAACCTGTCAGAACCACTTAGAACTGGGGGCCCCATTCTGGACCAGTGGCCCGTGCAGAACCAGTTTCCCTTTCAAACACCTTTCAGAACCAGCAGCTTGTCTCGGACCCAGACTAACTTTCTTCTTCTTTTCCTCTTCCTCCTCAGAGTCTTCAAGAAGTCCAGTCCGAACTGCAAGGTGAGTTCTGCTGAGTTCGGTCTCTGGTGGCCAGACTCGGGTTCTGTTCAGTGGTTCAGTATCATACTCAGGGATGCTGATGAACTAAAACTGGATCAGAAACAGGAAGTGAGCTGTTAAGCCTGACAGAGGGGGAACAGCGCCTCCATGTGGTTAACATGGACCTTACAGGTTCTGATGGAGACGGGTCCATCAGAACCTTCATGGGTCAGTACAGAACAATAACCCAGTCAGACACTAAAGCCAGGTCCGGTTCAGACTGAATCAGGATTGAACCGGGTCAAGCTGTAGGAGGAGGTTCTGTTCCTAAAGGAACCCAGGTTCTGAATGCACACACAACAGAACCTCCAGATCCAAATGAACAAGTTAGAGAGCTGATCTCAGTGTCACAGACAGAACCAATCAGAACCTGGTCCAGTTTCTGGTTCTGCTTCTAACTGGACCTCCTTGTTCTGACCCGCAGCTCACAGTCTACTTGGGGAAGCGGGACTTTGTGGACCACCTGGACCATGTGGACCCAGTGGGTGAGTCCCGACCTCCAGAACCCTCAGATGTTTGACCAGAACCGGGTTCTGGACACCGACTGAAGGGTGTTTTCCTTCCAGATGGAGTGATCCTGGTGGACCCGGAGTACCTGAAGGACAGGAAAGGTGAGCCGGACCTCAGAACCGTCATCGGGTTCTGTCGGAATCCTGGAATTCTGTCGGAAGCTGGAGGGATTTTGTCCTTCAGCCAGACGGGTCGGTTCTACAGAGCGGGTCAGACCCAGCAGAACCCAGAATGAAGGTCCAGTCAGAAGCTCTGGGTCTGAACCCTGACTCCGGAACCCGGATATGGTGGGTCCCGCTGACCTGTACTCCTCCTCTTCCTCCTGCAGTCTTCGTCACGCTGACCTGCGCCTTCCGGTACGGCCGGGAGGACCTGGACGTCCTGGGCCTGTCCTTCAGGAAGGACCTGTACATCTCCACCTTCCAGGTGAGACGCTCCACCACGAGGAACCGCCGGCTCAGACTGACACCAGAACCACGGCTCGTTTAGGAGGATACAGACCCCACGAATCCATCAACTATAAACGCCGGGTTCGCCCAGACACCCTGCTGAGCCCGGTGGGAGGGCGCTAGTTCAGTCATCCAGCGGCCTGCTGTTTTTGAGTTGAAAAACTTTTGAAGTTGACAGAAAATTTTAAAATGTCACAAGGTGATTATGTGTTATTGGAAAACATTAATAATACCTAAACACCAACTATAAAGTCTTAATAAAGCGAGACATTAAAAGAAACCCCTGAAATAAATAAACAAGCTATGCCTGTCCTGGTGGGGGCATAAAGAAAGCCTGGTGGCCTGCCAGGCTTATAATAAGTTGAGGGAAACCCTGAAATGCCTCAACGCGTGATTCCCCAGCACTCAAGAACTTCCAACGGTGTGACTATAACTAAGCTTTTAGAGTTCTGTTGTGGACCATCGGGGTGGAGACCCCTTAGTCTTCTGAAGAAACCTGAGATTAGAAAGACCCCGTAGAGCAGGGGAGGACAACCGCAGGCCTCCGGTGTCCTGCAACTCCTAGACGTCTCTCCTGTCCAACACACTTCAATCCAACAGCTGAATCACCTCCTCAGTGCAGTCAGGTTCTCCAGAGTCCTAGTGACCTCTTTATGTGACTCGGGTGTGTTGAAGTAGAGACATGTCTAAGAGCTGCAGGACAAGGGCCCTCCAGGCCTGGAGTCAACCAGTCCTAAGGCAGGTTGACTCTAAGGGGTCAACCTAAGGTAGGTTGACCCCTTAGAGTCTAGTAGGGACGCATTGAACCTGGTGCGAGGGGAATGTGGTTGTCCACCTCTGAGTTTTTGTAACCTAGCGCGGATTGCATGTGGCACTGTTCAGGTCAGAGCAGTTCCCCCTGGGCTGACATTTATATAGTTGCTCTATGCGGAACCATTTCAGGAGAATACGCCTCTGTCAGCTATAAACGGCATAATTCTTGCTTGGCCCGTACATGCACAACACATACTTTCAAAAGTGCAACTATAACTGTAAAGCCCCAATTAGACCCCTTAGATCCTGGTAGAGACCCATAGAGTCTCTGTAGAGTCCCGTTGAGACCCCTGTAGACCAGTACAGCCCAGTAGAGCCCTGTAGAACCATCCACCTGCAGCTAAATGCTGATCAATGACGAGCTGTATCATGTCATGTTCTCCAGGCATTCCCTCCAGTTCCTGAAGAGAAGAAAGCCAACAGCCGGCTTCAGGAGCGTCTACTGAAGAAGCTGGGCCAGCACGCCCATCCTTTCTACTTCACAGTGAGTCGTTTCTACCGCTACAGCTCTACCTACCTCTAGAATGGCTGTTAGAATCTGCTGAAGCTGATGGGTTTCAGTGGAGCTCAGGTTCTGGTTCTGGTCCGTTCCCTGCTGTGCTTCCTCCATCCAGTCATGTCTGTTTATCTGCTGAACCAGATGATAGCAGAGCCTTGGTTCTGCTCAGAATCAAGGCTCTGTTCTGTTCTGTAGCCTCAACAGAACCAGCTACAGGCTCTTATCACAGGAAGTGACTCAGTGATTCACTCATTTCCTGCTTTGTGGCGCGGCAACCAGTTCCTCTGCAGCTCTGGGTTGTTCTCCTGCAGATGACCCTCCAGTCACACTGAGACCTACAGCTGTGGAAAACTTCTAGAAATGACTTTTGTCCCTTTAGGGAACAGTGAAAACTGCTTTCTGATTCTGCTGCTCCCAGATCAGGTCTAGAAGGGACACCCGGGGCCCCAGAGGCCCCAGGGGCCAGACCAGAAGAGTCTCCAGAGCTCCGGTCTGCAAAGCTGCACTGATATTCATCAGATCTGGGTCTCTAGTTTCTAATTTATAGAGATTAAAGTGTTAATCGCACTGCAGACAGTGAGCCATGACCTCTGACCCCGGGTTTAAATGAGAGATGAGTGAATGCATCCCATAATAACCAGTAGTCTATGTAGCTCTTAGCATTGGTGATGATGATGATGGTTTAAACTATGATGCTGACTGTGTTCCAGATCCCTCAGAACCTGCCGTGTTCGGTCACCCTGCAACCCGGACCAGAGGACACTGGGAAGGTAACAGCTCACCATTATTCATCATTGATTAACAGTAGAGCCGAGTGTCTGGCTCATATCTGAGGGAACCAGCACCTGGACTCTAACTGGACCGCTCCAGAACCTTAATGTTGATCAGGTTATAAGACTACTGCAGGGGTATGAATAATTCTGAGCTTAGCTGTAGTAGAGGAAGCAGATCTTCAGAAAACTCAGCTGGACCGGTTCCACTGGACTGGTCTGGCCAGTAAAACCAGTCAGTCAGCATTAGTCCAGCCTGGTTCTGTTGGTTTTGGTTCTGAAGTGAACCCGGTCTGTTCTCCTTGTAGGCTTGCGGTGTGGACTTTGAGATCAGAGCTTTCTGTGCCAAGTCCATAGAGGAGAAGATCCACAAGAGGTGAGTTCAGAGCAGCAGTTCCACCCTGACACCACCAGGTGGTGCCCTTCCATCCCACCAGGGTTCAGGTGCTCCCAGTGTGCCCAGTGCTCCCATTGTGCTGTGTGTCTCAGGAACTCGGTGCGCCTGGTGATCAGGAAGGTCCAGTATGCCCCAGAGAAGCCGGGCCCTCAGCCCATGGTGGAGACGACCCGGAGCTTCCTGATGTCAGACCGCTCCCTGCACCTGGAGGCGTCGCTGGATAAGGAGGTACTGCTGCTTCCTCATCCTCCTCTTCATCGCTCACCTCACCGCTGTCCTCACTCAGCTCTCTGTTTCCCATCATGCAGCTGTACTACCACGGCGAGCCCATCAGCGTGAATGTTCACGTCACCAACAACTCCACCAAGACAGTGAAGAGAGTCAAGATCTCAGGTCTTCCTCCTCCTCCTCCTCTTCCTCATGTGTGCTCATTGGGCCCAGAAAGTTCTGAAGAACCCATTGGTGTCGCTCTCATTCTCTCTCCGCAGTGCGCCAATACGCCGACATCTGCCTGTTCAGCACCGCCCAGTATAAATGCCCAGTGGCCCAGCTGGAGGCAGAGTGAGTCCCAGTTCAACCACAGCCAACACTTGATGATGATGATGAGTATGACGACTTCAGGCTTTCTGTCAGAAACCTGTTTGCAGATCAACTGGTTCACATACCAGCTAGAAACTGGTTTAAACTAGTTTGAGATTGGTTAAGCTAGTTTGGACCAGTTTAGTTGGTGTAAACCAGTCTGAACTGGTGTAAGCTGGGTGAAACTGTTACAATTGTTTTGAACTGGTTTAAGGTAGTTGAATCACTTAAACCGGTTCACATCTGTTCACATGGTGTTTTAACTTTACACCAGATAGAAACTGGTTTGAACAGGAACTCTGAGACTAACGTCAGCCTGTGGTTTCCATAGTGACCAGGTGTCGTCCAGCTCCACCTTCTGTAAGGTGTACACTCTGACTCCGACGCTGGATAAGAACCGGGAGAAGAGAGGCCTGGCTCTGGACGGGAAGCTGAAGCACGAAGACACCAACCTGGCCTCCTCCACCATGTAATACACACACACACACACGCTATCATTGACTTCCATCCATTTCTACAGCCTGACCCTAAGCAAAAGTCATTTAGCCCTAAACCTAACCTCTGACCCTAAAACAGTGTTTCCCCTAATGGGGACCAGGAGCAGAGGTCCCCACAGCGATACAAAAACCTGGTTCACACACACACATACATTCTCTTTGCTATGGTCGCATGAACTCCTCTTTCTCCTCTTCCTCAGAGTGAAGGACGTGACCAACAAGGAGGTTCTGGGTATCCTGGTGTCCTACAGGGTCAAGGTCAAGCTGGTGGTGTCACGTGGAGGGTAAGACACTTCCTGCTCCACTTCCTGTTTTCTTATTGTTCACATTGGGAAGAAAAACCACAGTCAGTTTCCATGACAACAAGCCCCTTATGGCCAATTAGAGCTCTGCAGGTCATCTTCAGGGCTGCTATTGGATGCACTATTCAATTAATTAGCCTCAGTAACAGACTGGACCCTTCACAATAAAAGCCTGCAGCCAATTGACTGAGCAGTGATCCCAGTTAGTGGCTACTGTTCTGGTTCCACCCGGTTCCAGCAGCTTCCTGTCTGTCCTGCAGGGACGTGTCGGTTGAGCTGCCCTTCATCCTGATGCATCCCAAACCCGTGGAGCCGCCCGCGTCCCGCCCACAGTCAGGTGAGACACGCCCGCACTCGCCCTCAACCCATTTCCATGGCAAACCCCACCGCTCACCCTGTCTCTGGTTGCAGCCGTGCCGGACTCGGACCCACCCATCGACACCAACCTCATCGAGTTCGACACCAAGTGAGTCACTGACGGGTCCGACCAATTGCTGGTTCTGGTTCCGATTCTGACCGTCTGTCCGTCTCATCCTCTCAGCAGCGTCTCCCAGGACGACGACTTCGTCTTCGAGGACTTCGCCCGCCTGCGCCTCAAAGGCGTCGTGGACGACAAGGACGAGGACTGCTAGGAGGACGCCTCACGCTCGCTTCAACACACACACTGATACATACACACTGATACACACACACACTGATACACACCGACACGCTTCATCACCTTACATTCCCCAGCAGGGGGCGGGTGAGAGCTGGACTGCATTGAGGCTCTTGGTTCTTCTTCTTCTCTTGTTTCAACTCCTTATCCCCCCATAATTCCTCCTCCTTTTCTTCAGTGGGCGGGACTTAGAGCTGGCCACTTCCTGTTAGGTGTTTCTGAATGTGGATTGGTTTTGTCTCAAACCAGCGTTCCCCTGTCCTCTGTTCTGCTCCAATTCAGCTTCAGACTGGGAACCAGTAGAACCAGTCAGTCGGGCAGCCGGAGCCAATGGTCAGCCTGTAGCTGAGCAGAGATCTGCTGCCACCTGGTGGCCAATCCAAGTCACTGATGTTGTTCTGTTGATGTCTCAAGTTCAGGAGTCAGAATCCGGTTCCTCCCAATCCTATGATCAACACCAGCGTTCCCAGTCCTATTCCCAGTCCTGTTCCACTCCACGTGGACCAGCTGAACCGGTCCGGTCTGGTCTGGTACAGCTCCTGTTGGTGGCTTGGTGAAGGAAGTGGAGGTTCTTCCTGATGGTGCCGATCAGAACCAGAACAAATCTGACTTGTTCCTGTTTTTAGAGGAGAATCTAAAAAGTTCTGATGTTCAACGTAAACGGGTTTGCAACATGAAGAGTTCTGGTCGGTTCTGGTCCCTTAGAATATTGTCCCCTTTTCAGCACCAAATGTTTTGGGTTTTCGGGTTGGAGATGAGGTTCTGTCAGAATCTAGATGTTTGTTCTGGAGCTGAATCAGGGTAGTTGAGTTGTTTCTAGACAGAACGGGTTCTGATCCGATTGGGTTCCTCCAGCTAGACCTGAGCCTCCATCAGTCAGTTCTCCTGTCGCCCCGCCACACCGACCCGTTCAGAACCGAGCCCCTCTCAGCCGGTCCTCCGACCCTCCCGTCCGGCCTCGCTCACCAAGAAGAAGAAGAAGGTTTTTTTGTTCCCACGCCGTGCTGTGAATCGTTGGAGCTGTGATTCTGTCCTGGTTTCGTCGTGCTCTGTGGGGTTCCTTCGCTCTACGTGTAAACAGTGCCACCCCCTGGCCGCCGCCACGCCCTGGGCTACCGCCACGCCCTGGACCGCCAACGCCGCCCTCTGGGCCGACGCTGCCCTTTGGGCCGCCGCCATGCTTATGTCTATACAACAGAGAAGTGATCTGGAAACATAGAGTTCTTCTTCTATTATTATTATTATATTATTATTATTATTATTCTGCTTCTGATTATTATTATTATGGTGACTTATTACTGCTACTGTATCATCAGCAACCATGATTATCCTCATAATCAGTTCAGAGTCTGTTTGCCATGTATTTTTTATTTTCAGATTTTTATTTAGTTTTCTTTTTATTATTAAAGTGAAATGAACTAACAGTCTGCCTGTTATTATTGATTATATAGAAATAATAACCAAGTAATAAACAAAAAAAATTGACGTTCTACTTAATATCTGAACCATCCATCTTCTGCTTATCCAGAGTCGGCAGCCTCAGTAAGGAGGCCCAGACTTCCCTCTCCCCAGCAGAGTAACATTGTCCCTTCAGTGTGTCCTGGTCTTCCTCTGAGTCTCATCCTGGTAGGACCTGAACTCCTCACCAGGAAGTCTCCATCCTCACCAGATGCTGATCCACCTCAACTGGTTCCTCTCAATGTGAAGGAGCAGAGGCTCTACTCTGAGCCCCTCCTGGATCACTGAGCTTCTCTCTCTAAGGGAGAGCCCAGACACCCTGCAGAGAAAACTAATTTCAGCTGCTTGTATTCGTGACCTTGTCCTTTCGTTTATGACCCAAAGCTCATGACCATAGATGAGGGTAGGAATGTAGATCGACCGTTAAATTGAGGGCTTAGCTTTTTGGCTCAGCTCTTTCAGGACAGCGCCCGCTTCACTGCAGACGCCGCGTCAATCCGTCTGTCGATCTCCTGCACTATTTTTCTCTCATTCATGAACCCAGAGATACTTAAACCCCTCCACTTGGGGCAGGACCCTTCCTCCCCCCCCCAACCAGGAGAAGGCACTCTACCCTTTTCCGGCTAAAGACCCTCGGTTCTGGAGACACTGATCCTCATCCCGACCGCCTCACACTGGGCTGCGAACCGCTCCAATGAAAGCTGTAGTTCATGACCTGATAAAGCCAACAGGACCACATCATCCGCAAAAACCAGACCCGGGATCCTAAGGCCACCAAAGCGGATCTCCTCAACACCTTGGCTGGTCTGGAAATTCTGTCCATGAAAGTAATGAAGAGAATCGGTGACAAAGGGCAGCCCTGGCGGAGTCCAACTCTCACTGGAAACGAGCTCGACTTACTGCCGGCAGCCCGTATCAAAGGCCCGGGTACCCTGGTTCTCCGGGAGGGCTCCCCAAGGGACATGGGGAAGACATGTAGAGCGGTTGGGCGAACGTCCAGCCCTTTGAACTCTGCTTAAATTTAAAATGTTTAAAACTGGAATAAAATGCAGAAAATAAAAATAAGTAAATAAATCAGAAATAAAGTCAGGTTTTGATTAGAGCTATCCTCTCTCTGCTGCCCCCTGCTGTTCAGGAAGCTAGTGTCATTGTAAAACCCTGAGCTAGACCCAACCGGGTCTAAAGTGGTTCTAAGCAGCCAGTGGTTCTGGTTCTGTTCTATCCAAGTCATGTGAGGAACATTAGACAGAAAATCATCACTTCTTGTTGTTCAGTTATTTAAGATAAAAATGTAATTATTTTCTTTAATGTGCCGGACAATAAAGTCTAAATTATATTTTCATAAAGTTTTAGACACATCTACAGGCCTCTGGCCCTCGAGGAAAGCTGTTTGAGACCACTGGTCCTGATGGGTCATCATAGCAGACAGAAACCAGTCAGAAACTGGGAACCAGTCCGCTTCGTTTAAATGGTGCAGAGGGTGACGGTACCAGCAGGGGGCAGCAGAGAACAGCGGATAAACCGGACACTGAAAGACACTTCATCCCCTCATCAGAAAATATTATTCTTAATTATTATAATGAAATATGTTTCTATCACGGCTACAACAGAAACCAGCCGGAAGCCAAAAAATCTTTATATTCAAAGTAAAAGTGAAAACGACAAATATGTCAGTATATTATTATTATTATTATTATTATTATTATTATTATTATTATTATTGTAGTTGTTTCTGATTTTATTTTCAGAACCAGGCTTTTATTTTGAAGGTCTCGTGTCGGCTCTGACCCCATTCTTCATCATTTATGGCCCACCACCATCATCATCATTCTCCATAAAGTGAAGTTTTATGAGCCTCGGGGTTTAATGATTCACCTGCAGACAGGTGACAGAAAACAGAACCTCTCTCAGGTCACCGCCGGCTCCCGGTTCTGGTTCCGGTCCTGGTTCTGCTCGGTTCAGTCAGAACCTTCTCCCGGTTAGATCTGGAGCTACTTTCTTGCTTCTTCTCCAGAACTTTGAGCTCTTCGCCGTTTAACTGAAGGCTGGATGAATTGGTACCGGTCCACTGCTCAGCCAACAGAATCAGAACCGGAACCGGAGCTTCAGGAACGCGCCAGAACTTCTCTGGTTTCTCTGTTGGATTCCAGAAAACTATCAAAGTTCATATGAAGCAAAAATGAAACATAAATCTGATTTCTGTTCAACAGTTCAGACAGAAAGAGTGAATAGGTCCATTGTCCCGATTCTGATTCTGAAGATCCGGATCTTTTCCTTTAAATTCTGAGTTTTTTTTTCTGAAAACAGAAGAAGCATCGATCTGCCTTGATCTAACGATCACATCACAGAGGATCACTGATTCCTCTTCTGGCTCATGTTGACAACTATATACATTTATTTATTTATTTATTTATTAATAAAAGGAAATAATTTTGTTAACTTCAATAATATCACACCCATTAATATTCCAGCTGAACTGACTTGTTTATTATTATTATTAGTAGTAGTAATAATAATAATAATAATAATTAATAATTATTATTAATAATAATAATAATAATAATAATAATAATGTCTAAGTCATCATTAATTGCCTACATAAATAAAATGAATGGAAGAAAAAAAACAACCCACCAAAAATAATCGATTATTTGGACCTTTAAAATGAAACCAATAAAAACTAGAATATTTCTGAAATCAATTTTTGTTTATAAACAAAGAGTAAATGTTTGTAAACAATAAAGGACCGCGGAGGCGCAGCGATGATCTGAGGCAGAAGTTTAAACATCATTAAAGCTCCAATCAAACACTTGAAAAGATGAAAAGTGAAGCTTTACGCGGCTTTACGGCGCCACACTAAACTAAATACTCATCAGCGTAAAACAATAAATCTCCCATAAATCCATAAAGACGCAGATAATTCCTCCACAGGAGGCCGCGGAGGCATCTTCAGGGTTGTCGGTTCGAGTCCCTCGGAGAGAAACAAATGAAAACCCGATTTATGAGAGAAAATCTGAGAAATATTCCCGACAAACTGGAAGAGTTAGAGCCAGGAAACATGGGAATAATGGAACAATCTGTTCACTGCAGAAAAACAGATTCGAGTTTTTAACTCTTTATTAATGTTAATTATGATTTTTTTTAAAAAAATAGAATTGTCATATTAAATCAGAACAATAAAAACATATAAATGTAGAAACACGGAAATAATCAGTTAGGATTAATATCTGCTTAAAGGTCTTTTTTATATTTAGATATACTATAATGAACTAGACACACACACACACACACACACACACACACACACACACCCACACACACACACACACACACACACACACACACACACACACACACCTGTGAACATTCCTGCGTGTCTAGGTTAGCAGGTGTGCGTGGCTCTCACTGCGCCGGCCCAACATTGATGTTTATAGGGAATAAAACCGAACCGGGTCAGAATATTTAGTAACAGAAACGGAGGGAGGTGACGTCAGCAAATCTTTATGTTTCTACTATAATTATGAAACGCTTTTATTTTCTCTGCCTCCTCAACCTGTGAAATATGTTCATATTTATTTATATTAAAATGAGATAAAAGTCTGTTTTACTCTTTGAACATCTTTAGGTTATTTATTCATATGAAAAATAAACCTGCGGAACATTTGGATCCGCGAATCGAACCGCTGTCGGTTTCATCAGAACCACAGAAAACCCCCCCAAACACATAAATTAATGTTTCAATTTATTAAATATGATCTTAATAATCCTGATGAATTCAAAGCAACTCAGAGATTATTTTAAATCTGATTAAATAATGTAAAAATGCTTAATTTAAAATAAAATTAATCAATAAAAACAGCTTCTATCGATAAAAAGTATTATTATTATTATTATTATTATTATTATTATTATTATTATTATTATTATTATTATTATGCTCAAGGCGCATTTTGTAATTAATGCGTAATTCGTAATAATCAATTGAAGGCGAAACTCATGTAAAATGATTTTAAATAAACGCCAATAATTAATAGAAATTAAAACATTTCTGTAATATGAAGTTCAAGCACGTTCTTAGAGCAAGCTGAACTTAAATAAAAGTAGATAATGTCATTTTCTTATGTTTTCAATTTTAGCTTAGCTGAAGTGAAAATTAATTTAACTAAACTGTCATTAATGATCAGATAATTTAATTTCAGTTTATTTTTGGTTCTTTATAGAGAAATGGAGCGCGGCCCTTTGAAATGTAAAAGCCCCCCCTTGGGGATGATGATGATGATGATGATGTTGACGATGATGATGATGATGATGATGAGGGGGAGGAAGAGGAGGATATCAGGCCATAAACGAACCATGTGACCTCGGCCGTTTATACCTGGCGCAGCCGCAGCGCGCGCAGACTCGCAGGGCGGCCGGCAGGCAGCAGGTGGAGGCGCGCGCAGGCCACGGACACGCGGACACAGAGCTCACCTGCAGACAGGTGAGCGGCAGCAGGCAGGCTGGAGCCGCAGTATGCTGAGGGAGAGCCCTCACCTGGGAAGATGTACGTCAGTTACCTGCAGCTGGACAAGGAGCCCACCATGTACCCGCACCAGAACCCGGTGAGCCGCCACCCGGGGCTCAGCCTCAGCCCGCAGAACTTCCCGGTACCAGGCCCGCCGCAGTACCCGGACTTCCCCGGGTACCACCACCACCACCACCACGGCCTGAGCGCTGAGCCGCAGCAGGCCGGCCCGGGTGCCGGCGGATGGAGCCCGGCTTATCCGCCGCCGCCGGCCCGAGAGGACTGGACCGCGCACCAGTACGCCGCTGCCGTGGGCGCTCCGACCGCGGGCGCCGGGCCTGCGCTGAGCTTCCAGGAGTTCCCCGGTCAGCCGTCCGCGCTGCTGCCCGCCGCCCTTAACCCGTCCGCGGGGCAGCTGTCCCCCGGTTCCCCCAGGAGGAGGAACCCGTACGACTGGATCCGAACCTCCGCGCCGCCCAGCAACCCAAGTAAGAACCGGAACCAAAATCAGCAACTGGGCCGGCAGACGGTACCGATGCTGCAGAATATTAAACATTATAAAACTTTAAATCAATCGGTTATTTCTTAGTTAAACATGGAAAATGTTCCGTTCCTGGTGACTCGGTTCGGAGCAGTTTGGGACCGGGAGTCCCGCCGCTCCCAGCAGAGAACTGTTGGACATTTTAATATGAGGCTGATATGAAAACAGAGACGATACGAGTCAGCTTCAGCAGCTGCAAAACTCTGGCAGGAAATACAATAACTAACAATAACTAATCATGATTAATTATTGATATTGACAATATTAATAATGATATTTATTATTATTATTATTATTATTATTATTATTATTATTATTATTATTATTATTATTATTATTATTATCATTATACCGCGGCCTTATCACTACACTGCCATTAAATATTACATTTATATTGTTTATATGTTCGGGTTTAAAAAAAAATAATTTTTTACATCAGATTTTATCTGGATGTTTCAGCTTAATTTTCAGTTCGTTTCCTTTGATCCCTAATTATTTCATTAATAATAATAATAATAATAATAATAATAATAATAATAATAATAATAATAAAAGGCCTTTCTCTAACGGAACCGAAACATTTCACTCCGATTAATCTAAAATAAATCCTAACTATCGGTGTGAGTTCGGCGGCAGGAGGTGGAGCCGCGGGTTCGTCCGTTCGGTTCGGAGCTGCCATGAGGCTTCATGATGGAAATGTTCCGGTTCGGGCCGACACACCTGGACACTGTTGATGAGGAGATGATAAAGGCGGCACTCCACTGAGAGTGGACCAGAACCAGAACCTGGAGTTAGGCGCTTGAAAACCGGACCATCAGAACCGACTCACCGTCCTGTTTAATACCACGACCTGCGGTTCTGTACTCGGAACCGAACCGAACAGAAGTTACTGCTCCTATTCTGACCCAAATGATAGAAACCCAAATCTGGTTCTGAGTTTGGACGGAAAACCTTTAGCCGGTACTGATCCGGATCAGTCCGGGGTTCCGTCGGGTTGACGGAAATATCGATTCTCCATCAGAAATATTGAATATTCCGGAAATTTGGCTCAAAACTCATAAAAACTTTGATCGACAGAATAATACTGAGGAACTGGGCTGTTGCCATGGTTACAGCAGCCAGAACCCGGAAGCCCCTTCTCTCTACTGGACCATTAAAACCCGAACCCTTCCTGCCAGTAGAACCCAGTAGAACCAGAACGTCTGGACCTTCCAGAACAATCCAGAACCTTTTAACTTCAAACTCTTTTTTCTGTTAGAAATTATTTAAATAAATAAAATAAAATCGTTTTATTTATTCATTTAAATTTTTCCATTTTCTTTTTTCTTTTTCATGTTTCTTTGCTTTGTTCTGATTGACTGAGATGAACAGAACCAGCCCGTGGTTCTGGACCTGTACTGAGTCAGTTCCAGTATGGTGGAGGCAGTGTGGTGCTGTGGGCCGTCGGTCAGGAGAGACGGTGACCTGAGAGGTCAAAGGTCAAACCACCAGAACTGTCAGAATCTGTATTGGACCTTCAAACGGGTCTGAAGAACATCTCAAGAACATTGAATCGAAATGATCGATTCGGTTCTGATTGGATCGGGCTGGTGTTGGTTCTGACAGATGTTCCTTTGGTTCTCAAATGCTGGACCACTAACAAACCGGACCGGACCACTGTGGGTTCTGGTTGATTTTGTTGATGACAGATCCGGTTATCAGGCTCTGACAGACAGAACTGGACCGGGTCGGGTCGGTGCTGCCTGCTGCTGCCTCCTGTTTCCTCAGTCTGGTTCCGTCTCCTGGATCCAAACCGGGTCCGACTGGTCAGGAGCAGAGCCTGAAGGATGGACCCTTCAGGTTTTGAAGAGTCTGACTCTACTCTTCAAAACCGTCCATCCCGACCTGAGTGTGATCCACTCGGGTCTGGTGACCAGCAACACCGTTTCTGACATTTAACCCTGCCGAGTCACCTCTGACTTACTGCAAACTCTCTGGTTCTGATTGGACTCTCTGTATGGTCAGAAGGACTTCTTGTTCCAGGTTCATCAGGTTAGAACCTGTCCTCATGGACGCCGGACCAGAAGATCTGTGAACAGAACCAACTGGAACAGGATCATCTACAGAACACCAGCTGTACACAAGACCGGTTTGGTCCGGTCTGGCAGTCCGACCCGGTCTGCTTCTTTTCTTTGGTCCAAACAGAAACGATTAATTGAATTAATTGATTATTGAAATGATCACCAACTAATTTAGTGATTGATTAATCGTTCACTAATAATCTAAAATGGCCACATCTGGGGTATCTACAGTGGTGCAGCTGGTAGTCAACTTTCTGACAGTAACTCTGATCTCGAGTTGCGGCTCCAGGTGCATTGTGGGTGATGTAGGTTCCGGCTCTGGAAGGGATCAGTCGGTTTCAGCAGTCATGTGAACTCTGAGGCCATAAACAAATGAAAACTGATAAACTGAAAACTGGATGCAGGCGTCTGACTGCAGCAGTGAGAACCGCTCTGCCTCTGGCATCCTGCAAAAACTCACATCTTTATATACTGACAGCCGATGTGATTAAAGGTTGCAGCTGAGAGGAAGAAATCCTGCTGCAGAACTGGGTCACTGCTGGTCAGAACCGGGTCACTGCTTGTCAAAATGATCGCTGTACGACCCTCTGATTATTTACATATGGATCCAACAGGAAGTGATGTCATAAAAAACTGTTATGATTATAAACACAGTGAAGCATCTGATGTTCACAAGGAATGGATGATGGATGGATGGATGGATGGATGGATGGATGGATGGATGGATGGATGGATGGATGGATGGATGAATGCATGATGGATGCATGATGGATGGATGGATGGATGGTTGGATAATGGATGGTTGGATGGATGGTTGCAGGATGGATGGAGGGATGATGGATGGATGGATGGATAATGGATGGATGATGGATGGATGGATGATGGATGTATGGATGGTTGGATAATGGATGGATGGATGAATGCATGATGGATGCATGATGGATGGATGGATGTTGGATGGATGGATGATGGATGGTTGGATGATTGATGATGGATGGATGGATGATGGGTGGATGGATGGATGTTGGATGATTGATGATGGATGGATGGATGATGAATGGATGCATGATGGATGTATGGATGGTTGGATAATGGATGGATGATGGATGGTTGGATGGATGGATAATGGATGGATGGATGAATGCATGATGGATGCATGATGGATGGATGGATGTTGGATGGATGGATGATGGATGGTTGGATGATTGATGATGGATGGATGGATGATGGATGGATGGATGGATGGATGGATGTTGGATGGATGGATGATGGATGGTTGGATGATTGATGATGGATGGATTTATGATGGATGGATGATGGATGGATGGATGGATGTTGGATGGATGGATGATGTATGGATGATTTATGATGGATGGATGGATGATGGATGGATGGATGGATGGATGGATGGATGGATGGATAATGGAAGGATGGATGATGGATGGATCATCCATCCTTCATCCATCCTTCATCCATGATGGATGAAGGATCATCCATCCTTCATCCATCATCCATTCATCCATGATAAATGGATGATGGATGATGGATGGATGGATGGATGGATGTTGGATGGATGTATGAATGATGGATGGATGTATGGATGATGGATGTATAGATGATGGATGGATAATGGATGGATGGATGGATGGATGGATGGATGATGGATGGATGGATATTGGATGACAGATGGTTGGATGGATGATGGATGGATAATGGATGGATGTTGGATGGATGATTGATGATGGATGGATGGATGGTTGGATGTTGGATGGATGATTGATGATGGATGGATGGATGATGGATGGATGGATGGATGATTGATGATGGATGGATGGATGTTGGATGGATGATTGATGATGGATGATGGATGGTTGGATGGATAATGGATGGATGATGGAAGGATGGATGGATGGATGGATGCATGATGGATGGATGCATGATGGATGCATAATGGATGGATGATGGATGATGGATGCATGATGGATGCATTATGGATGGATGGATGTATGGATGACGGATGGATGGATGGATGTTGGATTCATGATTGATGATGGATGGATGGATGGATGGATGGATGGTTGGATGTTGGATGGATGATTGATGATGGATGGATGGATGATGGATGGATGATGGACGATGTATGGATGGATGATTGATGATGGATGATGGATGTTGAATAATGGATGATGGATGGATGATGGATGATGGATGGATGGATGGTGGATGGGTGATGAATGGATGATTGATGGATGGATGATGGATGTTGAATAATGGATGATGGATGGATGATGGATGATGGATGGATGGATGGATGGATGGATGGATTTATTTTGGATGGATGTATGGATGACAGATGGATGATGCATTGATGGATGGATGTTGGATGGATGGATGATGGATGGTTGGATGATTGATGATGGATGGATTTATGATGGGTGGATGGATGGATGATGGATGGATGGATAAATGGATGATGGATGGATGTTGGATGGATGGATGAAGGATGGTTGGATGATTGAGGATGGATGGATTTATGATTAATGGATGATGGATGGATGGATGGATTAATGATGGATTGATGGATGATGGATGGATGGATGGATAGATGATGGATGGATGATGGATGGATGATGGATGATTGATGGATGGATGATGGATGGATGGATGATGCATGGATGATGGATGATTGATGATGGATGGATGGATGGATGATGGATGGATGGATGGATAGATGATGGATGGATGATGGATGGATGATGGATGGATGGATGATGGATGGATGGATGATGCATGGATGATGGATGATTGATGATGGATGGATGGATGATGGATGGATGGATGGATGATGGATGGATGAATTGATGGATAGTGGATGTATGGATGATGGATGGATGATTTATGATGGATGATGGATGTATGATTGATGTATGGATGGATGGATGGATGGATGGATGGATGGATGGATGATGGATGTATGGATGGATGTATGTATGTATGTATGGATGGATGGGTGGATGGATGGATGACGGATGGATGATGGATGGATGGTGGATTGATGATGGATGGATTTATGATGGATGATGGATGTATGATTGATGTATGGATGGATGGATGGATGGATGGATGATGGATGTATGGATGGATGTATGTATGTATGGATGGATGGATGGATGACGGATGGATGATGGATGGATGGTGGATGGATGGTGGATGGATGATGGATGGATGATGGATCGATGATGGATGGATGGATATTGGATGGATGGATGATTTATGATGGATGATGGATGTATGATGGATGTATGGATGGATGGATGGATGGATGCTGGATGGATGATGGATGGATGGATGATGATGGATGGATGATGGATGGATGGATTGATGGATGGATGGATGGATGGATGGATGGATGATTTATGATGGATGATGGATGATGGATGTATGATGGATGATGGATGCATAATGGATGGATGGATGATGGATGGATGGTGGATGGATGATTTATGATGGATGATGGATGTATGATGGATGTATGGATGGATGGATGGATGATGGATGGATGATGGATGGATGATGATGGATGGATGATGGATGGATTGATGGATGGATGGATGGATGGATGATTTATGATGGATGATGGATGATGGATGTATGATGGATGATGGATGCATAATGGATGGATGGATGATTTATGATGGATGATGGATGTATGGATGGATGATGTATGGATGATTTATGATGGATGGATGGATGATGGATGGATGGATGGATGGATGGATGGATGGATGGATGGATGGATGATGGATGGATGAATTGATGGATGATGGATGTATGGATGATGGATGGATGATTTATGATGGATGGATGGATGGATGATGGATGATGGATGGTGGATGGATGGATGGATGGATGGATGGATGGATGGATGGATGGTAGATGATGGATGGATGGATGGATGGATGGATGATGTATGGATGGATGGATGGATGGATGGATGGATGGATGGATGGATGGATGGATGGATGGGTGAATGATGGATGATGGATGGTGGATGGATGGATGGATGGATGGATGGATGGTTGATGGATGGATGGATGGATGGATGGATGGATGGATGGATGGGTGAATGATGGATGGATGGATGGATGGATGGATGGATGGATGGATGATGGATGGATGGATGATGGATGGATGGATGGATGGATGGATGGATGATGGATGGATGGATGGATGGATGGATGGATGGATGATGGATGGATGGATGGATGGGTCATGTGACCTGTCAGGTTCTCCTCTCTCAGCCTCTCCTCTCCTCTTTGTGTTCCAGATGGTAAAACTCGGACCAAGGATAAATATCGGGTGGTGTACACCGACCACCAGCGGCTGGAGCTGGAGAAGGAGTTCCACTACAGCAAGTACATCACCATCCGGAGAAAGGCGGAGCTGGCCACGGCGCTCAGCCTATCAGAGAGACAGGTACGCTCCGATCGGGTCCACTCTGCTCCGAACCGATCCGATCAACAGGAAGTACGTCCCTGGCTTCCTGTTTGAGGCTCTGTGGTAGATCTCTCTGTTTTTAACCGATATGATGTCATGTAAACTTTTGTCGTCCATCTTTGAGTAAATCATCTGGAAACTCAAACCGACCAGCCGCTTTCTGCAATACCAACGTTCTGATCCGTTTCCAGGTGAAGATCTGGTTCCAGAACCGCCGAGCGAAGGAGAGGAAGATCAACAAGAAGAAGCTGCAACAGCCGGCCTCCTCCACCACGCCCACCCCCCCCACCTGCAGCACCGGAGGGGGCGCGCTCAGCAGCAGCAGCGTCACCATGGTTACCAGCAGCAGCGGCAGCAACGGGCTGGTGTCTCCATCTTCTCTGACTCTGAACATCAAGGAGGAGTACTGAGGGGTATAACCGCAGAATGAGTCGTCCTTCCACCAAACTTTCTCTGGCTGTTTGATCCGGAATGGCTGAAATAACTCTGATTGGTCCAGAACTCGGCTCCTCTGGTGGTTGGACCAATCAGCTCCAGACTCGGGGTACAAAGGTCGCGGAGCTTCAGGAAGAACTGCTCTGGTTTCTGATTGGCTGACAGGAGGTCAGGTGAACCCTGTGCTCCTCCTAGGTTCTGGTAGAGCTGCTGGACCCGACCCGCTCTTAACAGAACCTGAGACCTTCAACCAACAGCAGAGACTGCTGTCACCTCTGACCTCTGACCTGGATCTGGACCTCCTGACTCATCGTTACGTTTTTTTTTTTTTTTTACCTTCAGACAGTTCAACAGCTGATGGTAAAACTAATGGTCAGAACCAGACGGTTCTGATGGCTCTGGTTGGTTCTGGTTGGTTCTGGTGATTTTGGAAACTTCAATCAGAACCATTTTCCATTTCTTCTGGATTTAAAACTCTGAAGTTTTTTTTCCTCCATTCAACAAGAAATAATTTAAAACTGTATTAAAATGAAAAACGCAACTTTTACTAAAACTGAACTAATTGCTTTTATAGGTTGTTTTATTTTCTAATGTTATTATAACAGTTAATCATTTGGACTCGTGATCATCAGAACCATACATTTTGAATTTTATACATTTGTATAAAGAATTTATCAGATTTATTTATCAGCATGTTTACCAGTCAGTCGTCCCAGAAATACTAAATATCAATAATAATAATATCAATAATAACTCAATCAATTGAGGAAAATATTTTTATTTTAAAGTTTTAATCCTGAGGATAATTTCCTGTCCAGATTAATATGATCAATATGATCAAAATAATTGCCATTTTGTCTGAAAAACGTCATAAAAGGTCTAAACTTTTATTAAACACATCCAGGTTAAAGTCAAATGTTTATTTATGTATTTTCTTCTTCAGTGATTTTATTTTGGGAATTTAGAGACTAAAACACAAAGAAAGAACTGAAACAGGTTTTTATGTTTAATTAGAAAAGAATGAAAACATAACAATAACTTGAATGTTTATTTAATCCTTCATGAAACGTCTGAAGGAACGTTGATGCAATCCGCATAAATATTATGACATCAGACGTCCTGAAAACAATTAATGAGCTGTTAAAAAAAAGATAAAGTAAAATAATCCACAGCTTTTTTTAAAAAAAAAAAACACACACAAACAGTTTAGATATTAAAACATGATTACAAAATAAAGAGTCAGGGAATCAGTAACTGGTAACCGGTGGTCCGGTCCAGTCTATGAAAACATTAATCATTAATAATTAAACTTCCTATTTCTGGTGGACCAATCAAAGCCTCTCCTCCCGTAGTTTCCATGGTAGCAGGGTCTTGAGAGAAGTTCTGGAGGGAGAATCTGGACCAGAACGTTAATTGGTCCGGTTCCATCGATCCAGTAAAACCGGGAGGGAAAAACGTTTCCAACTCAACGTTTCAACATTCAGAAGCTGAAATGTTTGGAACCAGAACTCCAGCAGATCCTGACCCGCCTGGTGGTTCTGATCAGGTTCAGGTTCTGGTCCAGTTCTGTAGGAACCGGGTTCTCCAGAAGTTCTCTGCTGATGTTTGTTTTTGCTCTGATTTCCTGTAAATGTTGGTGATTTTAGAATTCATCATTTGTACATTTCAAATGTCGTTTTTATTAAAAACTAAAAGTTTTATTGTGAAAGTTTGTGTTGGTGTTCTTGCCCTGCTGTCCTGGACTCCTGGAGTCCAGAACCCAGAACCCAGACCCAGTCAGGATGTTCTGGTAGGGTAAATGTCCTGTTCCTGCTGATCGGCTCACCTCGACGTTCAGAGACCAAATGTTTCAGGAATCAGAATTTAAACCAGACAGAACCAGCAGACATGTTGGTGGAACCACTGAACCGGGCCTGATCGGACCTGGAGCATCGATTGTCTGATTTTAATAAGCTGTTCTGGAGTTCTGCTCAAACAGAACCATGTTTGCTGAGCGGCGCATCGGTTGAGGTGTGGCGTCCAAAGGGCAAACACAGGATCTGCTATCTGTCCACACTGAGACCTTTGTCCTCCAACAACAGCCCTATCTGACGCTGATACACACTATCTGCAGCGGGCGCGTGTGTGTGTGTGTGTGTGTGTGTGTGGCAGCTAACCATGGAGTCCGGCGTCTTGAACTTGAGACCTTCGTTCTGTGACCAAATGAAACAGATCTCCAGGAATCATTTGTCTTGAAACTCCTAGAAATCAAAAGTTTTAAAAATGTTTTAAATTTAAAAAGAGACTCGAGCCGTCAGCCCTGAGGAACTCCTGAACTGATCCGTTTCTGTTTCTGAATCAAACATCTTTACAGCTTAAATCATAAATCACCTGGCCATGAAGTGAAGCTGATTATGACCAGGTATTTCCTGGCCTTGACTCTCCGTTGCCGTGGCAACGGGGCTGCCTTCAGGTTAGTGGTTTCAACCCTGCAGACGCTCCAGCAGCTCAGGATGAATCAGAACCTCGTTACGGTTCTGAGCCATATTCAGAACAGCTGAGAGAAAAGTAAATATTTTATTTTAATATTTTTAATCAGAAACATTCGTTCATACGCTAGATTATTCAATCCAATCGGTTGATTTTTAACTTTATGAACTCAAGTGAAATATTTTTATTTTTGTGACCCGATAGAATCAGTAGTTCCTATTTATAGTCATAAACACCTTAACCTGAACCCTTATCGTTTATATAATTCATTAACATCTGTGACACCTGCATCTGACATAAGGATGTCGTCACGTAGATGGTTTAGGCCACGCCCCCTCGTTAATGTGACCTGAGTGTGAAAATGTGCCGAGTCACCGAGAGCAGAAACAGAAATACTCTGAAGAAATGTTGGAAACCTGAGATTAGGGTCATATTTTTATTTAAAAAATGTTTACAAATATTTTTTCCAGGATTAAAGGTGAAAATTTAACAAACGTAAATCAGGTAATTTTCTGATATTGACAGGAAATCAGTGATGGAAAGTCAAAGCGTCAGGTTCTGTTAGAATATCCGGGTCCAAACGAGTCAGAACAAGTTGGATCAGAAGGTTCCTGAAGGTCACCACAAGGTCAATATGAACCGACAGGTCCAGAGGAAGTTCTTCTCAGCGCTTCCGTCTCAGTTTTATCACATTTTAGTCCAACCAAAGGATCCAGTAGTACCGGCCCAGTGGTACCGGAAGGACTAGTGGTTCTCGGACCGGCTGCTAGTTTTTACTGGAACTAGAACGTTTTAGTTCCGTCAGCAGTTCTGATCCGTCTGTGGTTTTGACACAGCAAACTGCTCTGGTTCTGAACCATTTGGGATGTGGTTCTGGTCCATTCTGGGTCTGGTTCTGGTCCATTTTGGATCTGGTTCTGGTCCATTCTGGATGTGATGGAAGGCCGGGTCAGGGTTGGGGGGTTAACCCTAACCCATACCTTGTCTCCTTTATCGGGTTGGTTCAGAAAAAGCCCAGTTCTGTTGGTTCTCTGAGCTCCACTCTGCTTTCTAGGGGCGGAGCTGCCAGGAGGGCCTGATCGGCCAATCACACGCAGAGCTGCATCAGCAGCAGCCAATCAGAGACTAAATAAGGAGCTAATGATGTTTTAGTAAAATGATCAAAATCATGACAGAAGGTTCAGTTGAGCTGCAGGAGGATCAGGAAGAGAAAAACATGATCCAGATATTAAAACAATAAATTTAACATGTAATGGAGAAATTCTGGAGTTATTCTGGAAAACATCAAAGAATTAAATTCTTTGATGAAAGAAACCGAGCTGCAGGTTGAACATCTAACTGGTTTAAACCTGTTAGAGGTCCATTTATATGTACCGATAGAAACAGAGGATCTGATCTGGATCAGATCTGGATCCTTTAACCTGATCAGATCCAGTCTTCCCATTCAGAGGAATCCAGAGTATCTGGGTGGATCCTCTGCAGCAGCTGCTGCTCCTCGCCTCATTTTTGGGCAAACAGACATAATGAGAGCGAAGCCATAAAGTTTATTATGGGATGGACGCAGTAAAGATGGCGTCTCCTTAGAGACACAGAAATGTTGGAGGAGGGAGGAGCTGCAGATCTCCGAGGGGGAAACGTCCCAAACAGAATATTACGTTGTTCCTGAAACGATCTGGAAGCTGATTCTTCTTCTGATTTTAATATTTTTCACATTTTCTAATATTAATTTTCCTTAATTTGAGTCAGAGACATTAAAATGTCTGGATGTGATGGAGACGTTGTCTTAAACATCCGATTGCTATAGAAGCTCAGAGGATCTGCAGGTTTTCTCGGATTGGTCAGAACCTTTAACCTACTTGATGCCCCGCCCACTTCACCCCGTTTCCATGCCGATAGACTGTTGGACAGATGATCAGGTCCAACCAGGTTCTATTCCCTATTGGACCATAAGAGACTGGATCCTCCAGGGAGGACAGAGAAGACAGAGGTCCACATGGTGGAGGTGGCATCATGCTGCGGGCTTCCCTTGCTGCCAGTAGCCATGTTGGATTAGATCAAACATGGCTGGATGGAGAACCACGGAACCAGTAAAACCAGTCCCGTCTGCCTCTAACTGGGTAGCATCTGGTTCAGGCCAGGTTAGTGTGTCTCCACTGGCAGAGTGTTCCTCTCTGGGCAGGAAATGGGAGGAGCCACGTTCACAGGAGAGGTGGCCACACTCTGATGATGTCATTCAGCGCATCTACTACTGGCGGCCATCACTCTGTAATCTCTGGGTGTGTCAGCTCACTGATGGTCGCTCCATCTGGCTGGTAAAACAGTTTGGACCTGAAGGTTAGACTACAGAATCATCGATTTACTGCTAGCTAACAGCTAACTAGCTAACTGCTACAGTCTCATCACGGATTGGTTGACGTAAATCATTGGCCAATCAATGAACGCTGTCTACTGCCAATCAAATTGCTTAAGCTCTATAACCGGCTAAGTTTGGCTGGAACCACCAGAACCGTGCAGGATCAGTTCTAACCCAGTTTCATCCTGAGCTGGAGGCGGGCTCACAGGCCAACGACCAATCAAAATGCTTCAAACTCCTGCATTAGTTTGATGGTTAATCTGTGAAAAACCAGTAGAACCCAGAGGCAGAACCACAACCAGCTGGTTCTGATGGGCCCAGAAGGACCCGGCCTACACAGAACTGATGTTCTGGACCATCTCCAGAACTCCAGCCCGGCTCTGGATCCATCACATCTCTGCTGTTGGAAAGTACTGGTTCTGGTTCAAAGCCCTGTTTTGGGTTGTGAACTGAGTAAACTGGTAATCGGACCTGCTGGTTCTCCAGGTCTGCAGTCCGACTTTGGGACTCCCAGCAGAACCAGCAGGTTTACGACCCGGTCTGTTGGGGAGCTGCTCTTTGTTAATGAGGAACAACATCCTGGCCTCTTATCTTGGGTCAAAGTTCACCCAGCAGCAGCAGGAGGCCGAGCAGGAAGTGGCGCCGTCCGAGAAACACTGCTCCGCTACTCCATGTTCGCCTCCAACTCAGTTCTGGAACGTTCGTTCTGGTTTAGCTGGTCTCTGGGTCCAGGTGGGTCGGGTAGGTTCAGCTGGGTTCGGGTGGGGAAGGTCCGGTATCAGTCAGCCTCCGTGTTCAGGAAGCTGGTGAAGGCTAGCGGACAGCGGCCATTTTAGGACACATTTCTGCTCCTCCAAACAAAATGGCTGCCAGCCGCGGGCCGGCTACCGGTCCGGACCGGGCCTCTGGGCCTACGAACCTCTGCAGAGAAATCTCCTCTGTTCTGCTCCCGCTGTTCCATAAACAATGATTAGAGCAAATAAAAGAGCGTAAGTAAGTGCACCCCTCGCAGCCCATAAACTGTCAGGCTTATATAGCCGCCTGTTTATGGGTCATTTTCCCATAAACTTTCATTTACAATATGCTAACTGGCCCTAATACGGCTATTGGCGCTGATGGAGGATCAACACAGAGCCGTAAAGCAGCGGCAGTAAAGGCCTGATTAGCATCGCTCCCACCGGCGGCAGACTACTGGTATTCCCCGCTAAACAAACCGGAGGACGGTAGCTTCCTCAGCTCACACCAGCTGGACCAGTGTTCCCAGTTCATTCACTGTTTTCCACCCGGTTCCGGGTGCTCCTCTACCTGAACCGGCCCGGTACCAGCCTTGAGCTCAGGTACTCCAGGTAATTCTGGATAATCTGCAGGTTTTATCAGATTCCCGCCTTTAAACTACGATTTATTCACTATGAAAACAATTTTATATAAATGTCACTTTACTTTTATTCAAGGTTTTATTTTAGTCTTAGAAAAAATTAAATGAGTAAATATTTAATTTAATTATTTAACAATATTAAAGTTTAAGTTATGAAAATGTTAATGTTTGAAAATAAACGTTTCATATTTAGTTATGTTATTTATTTATTTAAAAATATATTTTGTGTTTCATTATTATTACATTTCTCTGTGGTGAAATTTATATAAAAATAAATTCTTTAAATGTGGAAGTTTAGGTTTTCTTTAAACTATACTGATAAGAACAGTATATTAATGATGTCGATTGTTATAATCGACTTATAAAATTAATGGTAATTATTATTATGTAATTATACTTATTGATCAGAAAACAATCTGAAATGTGACAAAGAAAAACAAAATTAACTCAAGTTGAAAATTAGAAAGATGTTAAATATTTAATAATGAAAACATAATATATTTCAAACAAAACCTTAGCATAAAGCAAAGCAAAGTTTTTGAATAATTGTTAAATTAATTTACAATTAATTAATTTAACAGTTTGAACTGTTAATGTTGCATTTCTTAATTTTAGAAAATAAATAGATAGTTTTGCACATTCAACATGTTAACCGTCTGAAAACTTATTATTAACATTCACTGGCCTCAAGCCAAACTGGGACTGATTTAACTTTTATTAGTATTGATTTTATTGGTTTAACTGTGTCGTTTTATTATGTTATGAATTGAGTTTTTAATTCATTATTGAGTGGTTAGTTTGGTCACTTTATTTTTATGCTTTTATTTTATGACTGTAAAACTGCTTTATAAATAAAGTTATTGATGATAATGATGATTGTAAACTTTACTGTTAAAATGCTATTTTCTTAAATTTAATAAGACACAATTTTGTAATGCATTTTATTGCTTTTAATTTAATAATATTTTAACTTAGCATCAGTGTAATTGTTCTTTTAATGTCACGAATGTTTTAAATTGGTAAAAATGAGTTAAAGTAAATAACATTTTATTAATGTCAAATTAATTAATTTTTCCATTTTGATGAAATTAAAAATAATTTCAGATTTAGTAAAGATCAGAAGTGATGAGTTTAATAAGGTGGTACGGGTCAGAACCAGAACAGGAAAGGTTCTGTCTGCTTTGGCTGCTGCAGGAGGAAGAGGAAGTTGAGTTGATGAGAGGAAGATCAGCCAGGAGAAACCATAAAGCATCGGTTCTGGTCCAGTTCTGATCTCTGGTGGTTCCGGTCTGGTTACTGATGAGTTTCTCCACATTGAATGGATGTTGGTTCTGGAGCAGAACCAACACCGACCCAGATGAGATCTAATCAAAGTTAAACCAATTAACCTTAACGAGTTCTGGTGGTTTGGCAGGAAGTCCCGGTCTGTGGATCAGAACCAACATGTGGGCCCATCGAGTTCTGACCAGTCGAGTCAGAACTTGACTAGTCGGGTTCTGATCCTGATTTGACACCAGTTTGGGTCCAACAAGTGGTATCATTAGAGCTGGTTCTACCATCCAGAACCACAACCTAATGGGTTCTCTGGTTCTGGTTCACCTCGCTAACCTGGACTCTGTCAGAACCATCTGCTAGACCTGAAGGTTCTGATGGTTCTGAAGGTCCAGTTCTGTCAGCCTGATGTTTCTCACCTGCAGAGCTGAGTACCTGCTCTCCCTGAGGCTCCGCCCCCTTCCCGATATGGCCCAGCCCCGTATGTCACGAAGCCCCGCCCCTGTCCCGGAGGCTCCGCCCTCTTCCAATCTCCCCCTCGTTAACCTTCGTCCCTGTGATAATGTCTGAGGTTTCAACATTCCAGATTCCCGATTTCCCTCCAGAACCTCCAGCTGTAGAACCTGACCACTGATCTGGACCAGAACTGATTGGCAGGAACCGGTCAGGACTGAGACCTGCTTCAGGTTCTGACCCAGTTTTGGAGGCACTGAGAGGTGATGCCGGGTCCCTCTGACCCGGCTTCAGCAGAAGCCACATCAGGGTGTGTGCGTGTGCGTGCCTGTGTGCATATGTGTGTGTGCGTGTGTGTGTGCTTGTGTTCCCGTTAAACAGTCAATCGTTAACCAGCAGCAGCTAAAGGCTTAGTGACACCTGAGTTCATCACCGGTTGCCATGGCGCTGACCTGCTGACCCCAGCGTGACCCCTACCCATCATGGATTCACGACCCAGTGAAAAACTCCTGGACCTGCTGCCTAATGGTGCTATTATTATTATTATTATTATTATTATTATTATTATTATTATTATTATTATTATTATTATCATCCTGTGATGTCATCACCTGGTTTCTTCTTTGCTGCAGACGAAGCAGATCAGGAAGAGGAATCATGGGAAACTTCTGGATCCCATGACTCCTCTTCAGGTTCTGGAGGTCCAGTCTAATAGGAACCATTATGTCCGAGTACAGAAAGCCTGAAGTTCTCCAGAACCTCTGTGTTAACCTGACAGCAGCTGGTTTTGATCCAGAGGAAGAGTCGGACCTCTGGATGGTGTCAGCCCAGGAGGTTCTGAGGAGGTTCTGTTGTGCCTCAGGTTGGTTCAGGCCCAGCAGCGGTTCTGTAAAGTTTCTGTGAAGGTTCTGCCGGGCTTCCTCGGGTTTCTGTGGTTGACCTTCGACCTGCAGACGCTCGTTGCAGATAAGACTTGGCACGCAGCTCCGTTTATGATTCTCAGCAGGTTTCCTCTTGTTACGACCCAGTCATGAATAATAACCTTCAGCTTATTGATTATCAGCTTATCGACTATCAGCTTATTGATTATCATCATTAATGAGGAAGGTGCTGGTTCGATGTTATTCTTCTCTGATAATTTCTTCACTAAGTTGCTGATAGAAACTGAAACATGAAGACTTACTGATGTTTCCACATGTTGTTCTTTATCCTGTAGCGCCCCCTGCTGGCTCTGCACCATTATGGTGCTATCTTGTTGAGTTCTCAATGTGTTTCAGGGGAAATGTAACTTTTTTCTCTCCTCACTCGGTGTATCCAGATTTCCTATTAAAATATTCATGACTGTTGTGCATATTTTGACACATTGTATATGTTTTAAATAATTAATAAAGATGAATAACACGCAGAAAGAGTTCATAGAAATATTGGAAATGTTTCTGATTGATAAGGAAATAAACACTACATATGTTACAAGTTTATGATGAGATGAGAGAAGGAATGAAACATTTGACGAAATAAAATAACAAATGTGGAAGAGATGAAGAAATCCATAAATATCAATGACTTTGTAAACAACAGACAATACCGCACATTAAAATGGGACAAATTGTTATTTTGCTAACAATTGTTTATTTTGTGTTGTTCTTATTCTCTATATGTTTTTCAATACTCTTGTACATTTATATAATTCTGTTTTCTGTGTGAGAAAACAATCATTGTTGACGTTGTTTCACCATCCTGGTTCTATTCTGTTCTATTTGAGCCGGTTTAGATTATAAATCGGTGCAGTTCTTCATGTGAACCTGTAGGTGGCAGCACTGCACTGCGGTGCCAGTGTTGTGTGCAGTGAGGAGCAGCAGAAGCAGTAGCCGCTAAGATGTCTGCACCGAAAACAATCCCAAAAGATGCACAGGTAACTTCCAGACATGTATCACTTTAGCTGTTTGGTTTGACTGAACTAAAGCAGTTTCTGTCATATTATCAGTTGTTCTGAACTGCAGCTAAAATGAACGGAGACTGTTTAACTTGTTAGCTTAGCTGTTAGCCGCTAGCTTTTAGCTCCTCGCTGTTCTCGTAGGAATAAAAACAAACATTTGAGTTAAATTTATTATTATTTGTTGATTTTAGCTAAACATAAAGTACATTTATAGAAGATGAAGTTTATACTTATTACACATTATATTTGTGTTTTTTGCTGAAGCCTTAAAGCTAACTGCAGAGGTTTAAAACGGAGAGGTGTTGTGGTAAATTTGGACTCCTGGTTATGATGCTCAATCAGCCTTTAATCAGTCCAGCTGGTTTACTGTCAGTTAAATGCTTGCTTAAGTAATCACAATAAATCAAACGTCAGTTTTAATAATAGTAGATTATCATCTTGTATTATATGATGTTATAACAGATGCTGATGAAACACGTTTATTATTATTGTTATTTTTTATTATTACCTCCAAGAGATCATCCTCCTCTCAAAAATGAAGGCGGCCGTACAATGAAATACAATAATCATTCATTTCAATGAAACATTTAAGACATTTGGCTTCTTTATAAATCTAATGTATTACATCTCTTCATGTGTAAATGAAGTTATGAGAATCATGTGACTCATCTGGTAAAATAAATGTTGCATCATCAGAATAAACCAAAACTTGAGATTAAAATCCTTCATAGATCTGACTTTATTCCTCATTATTATGAGCCTGAACATTAATTGTCATTGTAAGTGTTGGAAAGGAGTCGATTTTGGCTTTAATGTAATGGGTCTAATTCAACAAGCAGTTACCAACAGATTTAATACACCTCCTAAAGGAGAGACCAGATGACACTGGTATGTTTACAGAAACATTAAAAACTTTATTTAAAATATGGTCCTGTCTGATTGATGGAGAAAGAGTTCAGAGTATTTTCCAAGGCTTGCCAGAACCATCAGACCCATCAGAACCAGGCTGGTCCTGATGAATCCGTTCCGTGTTTTCCAGGTGATGATCCAGATCCTGAAGGACATGGGCGTGACAGAGTACGAGCCTCGAGTCATCAACCAGATGCTGGAGTTCACCTACAGTAAGTCACTGAAAAAGAAGAAGGTTCAGATCAGGTGACCTCTGACCTGTTCAGGGTGCTCTCAGGTTGACCTGTAGCAGGAAGTGACCTCTGACCCCTGCTATCTCCAGGATATGTGACGACGATCATCGAAGACGCTAAGATCTACGCATCTCACGCCAAGAAGTCAGCGGTGGACGCCGACGACATCAAGCTGGCCATCCAGTGCCGGATGGACCAGTCCTTCACCTCGCCGCCGCCGCGAGACGTAAGCCCCGAAAACCTGTGGCCCAGGGCCCGGTTCTGGTTCTGGTTCTGTTGTCCATGATGTGCTCTGTGTCCAGTTCCTGCTGGAGGCGGCACGGCAGAAGAACCAGACGCCGCTGCCGCTCATCAAGCCCTACACCGGCCCACGCCTGCCGCCCGACCGCTACTGCCTCACCGCGCCCAACTACCGCCTCAAGTCCATCCAGAAGAAGGTCTGCTCCTCTTCCTCACCCCCAACCCCTGCTCTGATGACTTCTGACCTCTCACCTCTCTTCTCCTTCAGGTGTCGTCATCCGCCGGCCGGATATCGGTGCCCCGCCTCAGCGTCGGCGCCGTCTCCAGCAGACCCACAACGCCTACACTGGGTGAGTCCAGGAGAGGAACCAGTAGAACCAGTATGCAGCCTGACCTCTGACCCCTCTGTCTGGTCCTCAGGAACCCCTTCGGTCCAGTCGGTCTCCTCTAAGGTTGGAACCCCAGTGTCTCTGACGGGTCAGAGGTTCACGGTCCAAATCCCTCCACCCTCCCAGACGGCCACCACCAAAACCAGTAAGACCTTCTCCCTCCCAGTGGGCCGAGCCCAGAGCGATCAGTTCAGGTTCCAGTCTAGGTTCTATCCCAAGGCAGTTCCTCAGGTTCCTGAAAGGTTCTAGCTTTCTTCTTCTGTGGTATTGGTCAGACAGAACGTTGAACTGGTCCCAGTCCGACCCTGGTTCTGGTTCTGGACCCAACCAGAACCAGGCTGATGGTTTCTGTGGGAGGCAATGAATCCTCCCAGTATGTGACTGGGAGTCACAGCTCTGTTTTCCCACCATCCGGGTCAGAACCATCAGAACTTTAGAAATATGATGATCAGGTTTGAATATTCTCTCCAAAAGAAACATCAGAGTTTTGGCGGCCATCTTGGTTCCTTCTACTTTACTGTTCAGTAGTTCACTAGCGTTAGCTACTTTTAGCTAATAGCTCTACTAGCACTTGTTGGCTTTTGGAAGCTACGGTAACATTAGCTTCAGTTCTACCTTTGATTCTGGTTCTGATTCTGGCTCGTTGGATCCAGTCAGTCAGCGGTTGTGGGTTTGAGTCCTGATTTGAGTTCTGCTGAGAGGAAGACTCCGGCTGATGAAGTCTCCACTCAGCTGACCTTTGACCCTCTAAACACTCCCAGAACCATTTGGATCTCAGCTGAGATCAACAAGAAATGGGACCTGCTGACTTCCTGTCAGTGTTCAGTCATCAGACACCAGAGGGCGCCATAAGCAAACAAAATATATTCATTTGCTATAAACCATGTCATCAATCAGGAACAAATCCTTTTGTTTAATTAAATAAAAATAATTAATGAAACATTCAGTATAAAAAATACATAACTTCATATTCATAGTAAATATGAAGCTAGCTCACAGGCTGCTGTTAGCATGCTAATATGATCTAGTGAGCTAAAGTGTGGCTGTATGCTAGCATAGCATGTTAGCTTTTTGCTAGCTGTATTTCAGAGAACTTGATGCTTCCACAGATTTATTTTCATAAAATAATAAATATGTAATAAGTCGCATCATGTCCTGTGTGAGTGAAACATTTTATCAGAACATTTCCAGCTAAAGGATAAAATCAAACAGTTTCTAAACTTTCCAATAAAATCAGAATATGTAACATAAACCAGATCATTTCCATGAAGTCGTTCTGTAGTTTTTCCATCAGCTGAAATGTGGCAGCAGAGTGATGGCGGTCGTCTGTGTCTCCATAGCAACAGCGGCGTCGCCGGCCGTGTCCAACGTCCTGATCAACCCGTCTCTGATCGGCTCCAAGAACATCCTGATCACCACCAACATGGTGGCTCAGAACGCCGGCGGAGACGCTCTGAAGAGGAAACTCGAAGACGACGACGACTACGACGCTCTATGACCGCAGCTGGTCTCAGACGTAGACTCTGGTTCCTAGAAGCTGAACCAGGACAACTTCTGCTCGCATTTTCAATAAATTAAATAAAACCTGAAACCAAACGTGAACAAATCACTTTGATAACCAGAAGTTACTGAGTTCAGATCAGAGATAATTTACTGATCACAGATGAACATTATGCGATGCTGAAACTCATGAAGTTATAATGTATCAGCATGAACCCATCAGTAACGGTCTGATCAATAGAACTGGGCCCATGTTAACAAATGAGTGAAGGAGAGTCGAGTGTTTAACTAGAGCAGAGAAGAAATAATCATCTCTGGTTGGGTTTCATTGTCCAAAGGGTAGGCAAATAATATCAAAAGATATTGGATATAACAGCAATAATATTGTATATCGGCCCAGATTTACATTTCTGTGTATTAGAAATGGAAATTGAACTGATATCCGATATATTTTACTTCTATAAGAAAGTCTCTTTTTACTGTTTCCTGTTAGATGCTGTGAGATATTCCACTCAGAGTGGAGTTTGGGTCAGAGGGACAGAACTACCTGGCTGAACATCTGACTAACAATAAATGGTTTCAATTCAACTCAGTTCAAAAGTTCTTTATTTGTTGTGAAGGGAATTAAATGTTGAAACTCAAATCATCTGAGTATCTTCAAAGAGTTGTGGATGGTGAGTCTGTGGACAGGAAAGGTCTCCAGTAGCAGTCAGTGTTGCAGCTAATCTATGAAGCCTCTGACTGAAGACAGTTGCTGTATGATTGTTATGACACGCTGACAGATCAACATCCAGACAGCAGAGACCAAATTCAACCAGCTGGTTTTAGTCCTGATTTAAAGGAACTCAGTGTTTTGGCTGTTTTTCAGTTTTCTGAAAGTTTGTTCCAGATCTGTGGTGCATAGTAGCTGAATGCTGTTTCTCCATGTTTGGTTCTGGTTCTGATCCAGCAGCAGCAGATCTTTAATCCGTTCAGTGATTTCTAAACTACTAGCAGGATTTAAAGTCTCTTCTCTCAGTGAAGGAATGTAGAACTGGGTGACGTAGAACTGGGTGATGTGCTCTATCTTCCTGGTTTTAGTCAGAAGACTTAGACTTAGACTTGTACTTTATTGATCCTTTGGGAAGACTCCCTCAGGAAATTGAAGAAGAACTCCAGCAGCAGAGTTCTGGATCAGCTGCAACTGGACCATCGGTTAGTCAGATGTGACGACGCTGCTGCAGTAAATCAATGCCACTGCAGAGAAACTCCTGGATGAGTTTCTGATGATGAGTCATTAGTCCTCTGATCCTGGAAATGTTCTTCAGCTGATAGAAGGCCCACTTTGGAACCGTCTCTATGTGGCTCTGAAGGTTCAGGTCAGAGGTCAGCCTGATCTCTAGTTTCCAGCTGAACAACTGAAGCTGCTGCTGACTCTAGATCTATAAATCTAGATCTATTAAGTCTAGATCGTTCCTCTTTAGGTTCAAAGATTACTTCAGTTTCTGTTCAGATGGTGAGTTTTGGCAAAGCCAGCTGGTGACATCATAAGGTAGAGCTGTGAATCATCTGGGTTGTCATGGTAACTGATCATATTTCCTGTAATAACCTGAGCCAGTGGGAGCATATAGATATAGAATCAGAGAGGTCCTAGGATTGAACCTTGGGGAACCTCACATGTGACCTCTGACCTCTTCGATGAGAAGTGTCCTATTGAAACAAAGAAATTCCAGTTCGTCATGTCGGACTGGAACCAGTCCAGTTCTGGACCGGAGAGTCCGATCCAACTCCAGTTGTTTCAGTAACATGTTCTGGATGCCACCAACAGCTATTGGCTAGCACTGCTAATCCACCTCATTTGCTTTTGCCGCTGCTCTGTAAATCTCTTGTCTGGTCATATGTTGAACAGCTGAGCAGAGAGACAATGGAGTCGGAGATCTGATCTTTGTTATGATGGACGGAAGAAATTCAACTTCCTGCTCCTTCTTTACTCTCTGGTCCATGAAGCCTCCTTTTCCACTCATTTGGGGTCTTAGTTCAAATATTATTGGAGCTTTTGACATAATAATAATAATGAATAATAATAAGAAGAATAACAGCAACCTTTATTTAACCAGGTTTATCCCACTGAGATCAAAATATCTCATTTACAAGAAAGGCCTGGTCTAAACTGGCAGCATACAGAGAAAAACAAAACAAAAAAACATTTTGTTACAACACAGAGCCACAGTAAACTTACAATAAAACATAAGCAGTATGTGACTGTGTCATCAGCACAGAAATGAATTGGTGCATTTGAAATATCCTTTCCAAAATAATTAATATCAAAAATAAATAAAAAAAGGACCCAGTACATAACCTTGTGGTACCCCTTTGTGATTAAACTGAACCCCAGAACAAAAACCATCAAACGGATCACTCTGGATCCAATACTCTTCACTGAATGAGTAGAAAACCCAGCTGCTGTCAGACGGTCAAGTAGAATGAAGTGATCAAAGTGTCAAATATTTGTAGAGAAATCTACAAATAGTGAAAGACAACACTGATTTAATCCAGACCTTCTGCTATACCATTTAGAAACTTTCATGCTGCAGGTCTACTGTTTTATTTTTCTCTATTTTCTTTTCTTTTACAAAATCCTGATTGGTAAATCAAAGAATTAAATTAGAGCCAGATTTTCTCTTTCTTGTTCACTAATAATGGACTCAAAGACTTGTGTAGGCACAGATCATTTAGAAATTGCTATAATTGTTAAAAACTGTTCGATCTTCTCTTTTAAAAGGGGGAATAAAAATAGATTTCCCAACTTTGGGAATTACATAGATCAACAAACTGATTAAAAATATGAAACAATGTCAGATGCCAATTTTAAAAATATGGGTTCCAATTTATCTGGATCTGGTTTCTTTGGGAGGATCAAGGTTGTTGTTGTTTTTTAAGCTTCAACTCTGCAGCAACAATTTAACTGAAACCTTTGAAAAAAATAACCCAAAGCCAGTCCAACATCACCAGAGAGAGAAATCCTCTCCCAGTCAAATAATGAAGATCCTGTAAATGAGCTTGTTCAACAAGCATTTTCAATCAAGTGGTAAAAAGTGGGCTGTGGGAGGAGAAGACATGCAGCAAAGGTCATCAGACTGGGACTCAAACTCATGCCTGCTGCTCCATGCATGGCTCCCACGCGATATCATGGTGCCACCGCCGTGCCCCAAGTCTAGCTCTTAACAGGCTCCCGACGGCTCCCAGCTGGGAAAACAACACCTTGTTGGCTTGCTTACGTATCGTAGCTGTCCAAGAATAAAAAAAAGCAATAAAGTAGGAGCATAAGTCTTTATGAAATGCTCTTTAATCAAATGACTCGTAGCCATTTCGCCCTGATTGACAACATCCACAAAACAAATATCTGAGACACTGACAAAGGCAACAAGAACTGGAAATGCTTTCGTCTGATGACTCTTCACCAGGTGACCTAGGATCAGTTGACCCATAACCAGATGGAGCATTTCCACCAGACCTGGACTGTGAGCTTTGTGGAAAAGGCGTGGGCTTTAATCTGTCACAGCGTTGTTCTCCATTTTGTTGAACCATCTTATCGACTATCTGAAGGAAGTTTCTAACCTGCTGCCGGTTTCTACTCTGGGTGTTGTCGAACACACAGTATCTACCTTTGCACCGTTTAAACAATTCAGAAACGTCTCTGCTGGCCCCGATCTTCTCCTCAAAGCGCTCCCCTCCTAGACCATCTCCATGAGTAAAAAGCACCATAGTAGACCTTAAAGCATCAGGGCCAAACATGGATGGGAAATACTGAAGAAAGCTACAATCTTCTTTAGAAAGTTTACCAATCTTTACCACTATGACCAAGGCATGGACATGTTCTCCATGTAATGCCTTCAATATGTCCACAGCTACTTCCTGAGGAGACCTGCTGCTGTCATCCACACCTGGAGTGTCCATCACTGTGATTTCCTGACTTCCTATTATGGCTGACCTGCTGACACACATCTTGATACTGGATTCAAAGCCACATTCTGACTTGAACTTTTTTGATCCCAGAATGGTGTTTCCTGATGAAGTCTTCCCGGCTCCACTGAGTCCATACAGAACAATCTTTCTCTTCTCCAGACTTTCAGGCGCAGACAGGATACCTGGGAGGAGAAAGCAGACGGTTGGAAGAGACAGAAGACCACCAGACTCTCCTGCTGATTGTGATCGAATGAAGGTTCTGTAGAAATCTCCAGCTATATTCAGGTGTTTCACAGAACCCTGTTGACTAAATGGTGTTATAATGTGAGTCATATTTCAGTACCTGTCTTCTGGAGCAGTTCTTTGACCTGATCCGGTCCTCCATTTATGTTGTTGAAGCTAAAGTATCTTCCTTCAAACTTTCGAACGATCCTCTGAAGTGGAGATTCTGGAGATTTTTCTTCTTTGTTGATAAACTCCTCAAGTGTCCCGTCTAAATGATCGGCACCAGTGAAGAGCAAGTACGCTTGGTCCAGTCCGTATGGTTCAATAACTGTGATGGTGGTGTCCACTGCTTTCTGCTGCTCCTTAGTGAATCGATCTATTTTAACTACAACCAGAAACAGGCAGGATGAGGAATCCAGGTTCTCCTTGCAGAAGGTTTGGATCTCCGTCTCTATGCCTTCACTCAGGATCCCCGGAGTGTCGATCACTGAGATCTCTCTGCCAAACACCGTGTCCGTTTCTTCCTTTATCTCGGTGGTCACAGATATGAAGGTGCGCCTTGATTCAAACGCTGTTCGTCCTAAAATTGTGTTTCCTGAAGCACTTTTACCGACTCCTGTGTGTCCCAGAAGGACAATGGAACGACGAGCCATCGTTGAAAACCCTGTAAGGTGAGAGAATCGGTTTGAAGAAAACATAGTAAAAGTTTCCCCATGTCTAAGTTACAAACTATCTTATTAGCAAATAAAGTAACAGAAAAACTGCAGAGAGAAGAAAATCTGAGAGAATGTGAGTTCTTAAGTGAATTGTTTAGCTGCAGCTAGAAGTAGGTTAGTTAATTAGTTTTATTCTGAAAATAAGAAAAAAACTAACCATTCTGTTTTCCTCATTCCTGTCTTAAGATGGGTCCAAATACTGAAAGGAAGCAGCTGACATGTCAGTCCGTCCAGACCAGAGTCACCCAGAGACGCCGTTTCTCCACACGTCCCCTGTGGAAGTTTACATTTACAGATAATTACCGTGTAACACACTTTAAATATTTCCTATTTATTACTTTGAGTTCAGTTACAGTACAGTTATCAGTCAGATCGCTCTCACATTATAACTGTAATACAGTGTTGCATATTAATGAGACTCAAAAGAAGGATTTGTTAAAGGTTTTATTTCTGACAGAAGATGAGGTCCAGGAGGATCATTCTGGATCCTCACTGGGCTGCAGATTAATACGGTTTCTGGACCAGCAGACCTGCCTCATCAGGAGGTTCTGCTGCTACAGCAGCTCCATTCACTCCCATTATTCTCCACTTCTCTCCATGCACACAGTCCTCATGTGCTCTCGCTCCAGCCATTGTTCGTAGTAGGTTCTTGTTTATCAGGTTTCCATTAAATATTCAACGTAACTCAGTACTTACATTTGCTCTGCGATTCTGGGTCAAACCCACATCTTTCTGTGGAGCTTTGATTTATGTTCCAGGCTTCAGAAATAAAGAATAAACACATTCAGAAGGTTTTCTACTGTCTGCTCTGCTGTACTGTTAATAGTTACTAATAATAACGATAGTCAGGACATTAAATCTATGAAATGTTTTCTATAGAAAAGAAATCAGCCATTTTGGAGACCTGGGATGTAAAGTTACCTGTTAGCCTGAAGCTTTGAGACAAACACTGAGTTCAGACTCATGAAGAAATGTAAAACAAGTGAAGCCTTCGTTTTAAGCAAACTCAAAATTATGTTTTACAACGACCACATTAACAAAAACACATTGAATATTTTAATATGCTGTAGAACTTTTTTTAAGACAGCTAATATGGAGGAGGAAACTTATGAATGCTCCATCAAAACTACAAATCAAATAAAGCTGCAAGCAGCCTCGGGCGGCCCTCGCAGCAAGCGCC